>NC_081408.1:774175785-774475785 GCF_030272615.1 Cryptomeria japonica
CCCCTTAAGACACCAAATCATGTTGTTAGGGGTCATATTGTGTCCTACGACCCCCGTACGACACAATATGATCCCTAACGATATTATTTGGTGTCTTAAGGGGTTCTATGGTGTCGTTAGGGGTCATATGGTGTCCATAGGGGTCATATGGTGTCCCATGAACCCTTATGACCTCTTAGGACACCATATGACCCCTAATGACACCATATTGGGTCGCTTTGGGTCATATTGTGTCGTTAGGGGTCATATTGTGTCTTAAGGGGTCCTATGGTGTCCCCAAGACACTATATGACCGCTATGGACACCATATGACCCCTAACAACACCATAGGACCCATTAAGACACCAAATCATGTTGTTAGGGATAATATTGTGTCGTACGGGGTCATAGGACACAATATGACCCCTAGCAACATGATTTGGTGTCTTAAGGGGTCCTATGGTGTCATTAGGGGTCATATGGTGTCCATAGGGGTCATATGGTGTCTTGGGACACCATAGGACCCCTTAAGACACAATATGATGCCTTAGGACACAATATGACCCAAAGTGACCCAATATGGTGTCATTAGGGGTCATATGGTGTCCTAAGAGGTCATAAGGGTTCATGGGACACCATATGACCCCTAACGACACCATCAGACCCCTTAAGACACCAAATCATGTCGTTAGGGGTCATATTGTGTGTCTCTCTCTCTCTCCCTCTCTCTCTCTCCTCCTCTCTCTCTCTCTCTCTCCCTCTCTCCCTCTCCTCTCTCTCTCTCTATCTCTCTCTCTCCCTCTCCTCTCTCTCTCTCTCTCTCCCTCTCTCCCTCTCCTCCTCTCTCTCTCTCCCTCTCCGTCTCTCCGTCTCCTCCTCCTCTCTCTCTCTCTCCCTCCCTCTCTCCCTCTCCTCTCCCTCTCCTCCTCTCCTCCTCTCTCTCCCTCTCCTCCTCTCTCTCCCTCTCCTCCTCTCTCTCTCTCTCTCTCTCTCTCTCTCTCTCTCTCTCTCTCTCTCTCTCCCTCTCTCCCTCTCTTTCTCTCTCCCTCTCTCCCTCCCTCTCCTCCTCTCTCTCTCTCTCCCTCTCTCCCTCTCTCTCTCTCTCTCCCTCTCTCCCTCCCTCTCCTCTCTCTCTCTCTCTCCCTCTCCTCTCTCTCTCTCTCTCTCTCTCTCTCTCTCCCTCTCTCCCTCTCCTCTCTCTCTCTCTCTCTCTCTCTCTCTCTCTCCCTCTCTCTCTCTCTCTCTCTCTCTCTCTCTCTCTCTCTCTCTCTCCCTCCTCCTCTCTCTCTCTCTCTCTCCCTCTCTCCCTCTCCTCCTCCTCTCTCTCTCTCTCTAAAATATGACCAATAAAATATGATATCCGATTTAATCGGATATCGAATTTCTACCATGTGGCAGTTTAGTTCATAAATGGCGGCAATGGGAATTTTTTTTGGGGACCACATAATTTTGTACTAAAATCGGATATCGGATATCCGATTTTGGTACTAAAAACCAAAAAAAAAAAAGGGTTTGTGGGCCATTTTGTTGATTCCAAGGGTCGACAGTCTGGGTCCTATGTTTTCTGTCGACGATCACGGGGTTGTAGACAGCTAGAGACAAATTAGTGCTTTTGGGAGATTCTTAAAGTGAAAACTTACATTGTCAATCACGAAGGAGCATATGTGTGGAGGAAAATGGGGAGTAGTAGTTGTCAAAAGTCTAAACGCAAAAGAAAACTTTCAAATGACCAAGTTGAAGTGTATAGAGAAAGAGATAAAGAATGTCATAGGAGGAGAAGACAAGGTATGTTAAATATTGTTAATGTTACTTCAATTGAAGAGGAATTTGAAATTGAAAATGTGCCACAAGTTATTGAAAATGAAAATGTAGATTTTGAAAGTGAAAATATTGAAAATATTGAAAGTGATAATGAAAATGCTCAACATGTGGAAAATGTGCCACAAGTTATTGAAAATGAAAATGTAGATTTTGAAAGTGAAAATATTGAAAATTTTGAAAATGTTGAAAGTGATAATGAAAATGCTCAACATGTGGAAAATGTGCCACAAGTTATTGAAAATGAAAATGTAGATTTTGAAAGTGAAAATATTGAAAATTTTGAAAATGTTGAAAGTGATAATGAAAATGCTCAACATGTGGAAAATTTTGACATAGGAGGTGAAAATGTGGAAAACTTTAACATTGAAGGTGGAATTGCCTCACCTAGTGAACCATATGTAACACCTAATTACTTTAGAAATGAAGACCCTCTCATGGATGAAAGACAAATTCCAAATCCAAGACCTTCAAGAACCCCAAAATGGTTATTTGAAATCGATGAGAACATTATTGCGAATCTTGAAGGCAAGAGGTCAACAAGAACCGTTCGGTTGTGGGCTACAAAACTTTTCAACCAACATTTTAGCAATAAGACATTGACCGAGCAATGCCAACTCTTTGTTCAATTGCTAAAGATGATAAAGATGAGACCATTGCTAAACAAATTGAAGATTCGTATGAACAAGAAAACGGAGAGAAATTCTATTATTTTAAAAAATCTATTTGATGCTCTCAATTCTATTGGAAAGAATACCAAAGAAAGAGATAAGAGAGCCGCTCGAAGAGTGATTACAACCTCCTTAGTAAGCCATCAATTGAGGAAGGCTCGTCAAATGAGACAAACTTGTGTTGATTTTAACATAAACTGTAAAACTTTGGATAGAGCACTTGCACGAAGACAAAGACTTGACGATCCACTTCAACAAGATACATGGGCATTTGGTGGGAGGTTTCCACGTGTTGATAGAAAGTTGACTGACAATGTGAAGGAAGAGATTCAACAATTTTGGCACTCTAATTCTAGAGTGTCACCCAATGTAAAGGATGTTTTGAAATTAAGAATCGGCAACCGAGACCGCACACCGCATCCCAAACATTTCTTGGAATCAAGACAAACAATGTTGTACAAATTTTTTTGTGAATTACATCCAACTTTGCAAATATCACAAAGGGCCTTTGAATCTTTGAAACCATTTTATTGTGTTGCTCTTAAGATTCGCAATACCTGTTGTTGCAAGTACCATGTGGAGTTTTCAAAGTACCATGAACTTTTATGTCATATTCGTTCTACGATGCATACTAATGAGATGTTGCAGGAGTGTGGTGCAATGTTATTTCCGAGTTCATCAAGAGACTTGAAAGATCTATTTTTATGCCCTAGAGATGATGTTTGCTATTTCTATAGAAATTATTGTTTGAATGAGAAGTGCTCAGAATGCGGTGGGTTGTCAAAGTTTGTTTCATGTTTTCATGAGGGCAGTGAACACGAGTTTGGAAATAATTATGTTGAGAAAAAAAGATACGAGACAGTGAAATATATTGTGAAGAGTGGAGGTGAAGGTTCTAGATGCGAATTAGTCTCAAGAGAAGTGAGTATTGCTGATTTTATTTTGGATTTTAAGGAAAATCTTTTCTACAAGTATGCAAGGCACACCCATAGGTCTCAGTGGTTGGATCAACAGTTCAGGATGTGTAAGAACTCTTTCCCGATTGGCACTATTTTATCGGTGGTTGATTTTGCAGAGAACTATACATTGCAACCACAGAATGAGGTACAGTCTCAGTACTACAATTCAGTCCAGATTGCTATTTTCATTCACATTACATATAGACATGCTCCTGATAGTACAGAAGAGGACAGGAAGATAATAAGGGAGTATCATTTTTATATGAGCGATGATAGATCACACTCCTCCGAGTATGTGCAACATTCTTTCGAGAATTTTTTTGAGTTCTTGCATGAGAAAGATATTGCAATTGACCGACATATAATATGGTCAGATAACTATATGGGTCAATTCAAGAATGCGCGTATGTTTTATTGGTTGAGTAGAATGCATGTGGAGAGGCGTATACCTCATATTTGGTGTTTTTTTAAGGTGGGGCATGGGAAGGGAGAGCATGATGGAGCAGGTGCATGTTTGAAGAGAGCTCTAGTTAAGGAGCAATTGAGGATTTCAGGTGCAAATTTCTCTGATGCACATTCTATTGTTGATTGGTGTAGTTCAGCATTGTCACATGGAGGTACTCTTGATTTAGCAGTGAGCAGATTCTTTTGGTTGGTTGAGGAGGGAACAATGGGAGATAGATTGGATTGTCAAACAATTAAAGATTCTTCAAAGATGCATTCATTTCTCAGCTCAGATGCAAGTACATGGACCATTTGGACACGAGCGTTGGCTTGTTTTTTTCAGAGTTGTCTTCGGTGTGATTGGGATCAGTGTGAGTCAAGTGAGTGGGTTGATACGTGGGTTCCCCACTATCTAACTCCTTTATCTCAAACAATATCCTTGTCAAATGATGACATGGAAAGTTCACTTGAGTATGATTGTCTATCAGATCTTGTACAACCAGGACATGTTTTTGCAGTTGTTGCACCGCAAGGGAATGGAGAGAGATCAGAATATTGGTTGGCACGATGTGTATAGGGAAAACAAAAGCTAACACAACCAGTGATAGATGATGATGGGTTCACATATCCTACAAGTTCAGTTGTTGTTGTGGGAACTTGGTTGCGAACATACATGATTAGAACGAATGGCATACCTGCATTTGAAGACTATGAGAGACACAAAACCATTATAATTTATTCACACCTTATTATAGCTACAAATGTCAAGTTGTTGAAGCATCAAGCAAAACCAAAGACCAAAGAGCTATGGATAGTGACTACTGCTGATCATGAAGCAATACTGGATACTCTTAAACAAAGAGATGACCCTTCAGGCACACTTGAGTAGTAGGTCTTTAATGGTGCCTTATTTTTTTATCATGCATTTCATTTCAAACAATGATCATTAAACCTTAATGTTCAAATTTGTTACATGTATATTAAGGATGTGTTCAAAATGCAGGTCTATTGATGAACGTTTTTTTTGGCAACAAGGTTTTTGCATGCACATAGCGAGTACACTCGATATAATTGGAAGGGACATATTTTTGGAACACGACTTATTATCATGCATTTGATGAGCTTTACAATTTTTGTTATTAGAGAACACTATTTGATAATTTTTTATGATATGATTATCGCATAACCTTTATGCTCATGAATGTATTTTTTGATGATATACAACAGTATCACATTACGATTTTTGCATCAACATAGTGGGTTCTGTTGATATAATTCGAAGGGACGTATTTTTATGGTATATGATCCCACCTTTTCATTTATTACCATGCATTTCAGTTGAAATGATTATCATAAATCCGTTATGTTCATCCATGCATTTTATGTGTAGACTAACAATTCTTAAAAATACAGGTTCATGCTAGATCATTCATTGTTGACGAGACCCTCTCTTGGTGATGGTACATATTCCTTTGTGCATTAATGATATTAAATTGTGGGTCTTGTTGTATTTATTATCATGAAGATGATTCAAATGCATGTGGCCAGGACACATCTGTAGTGGATCAAATTGTCATGACAGATGATCCATTGAATCAAACATTTGACATTGATAGTCAGGTAAATAGGTTAATGTTGGGCCTTCAACATCAACACCTACTAGTCAAAGTGGTCATTGAACTTTCACTTAGGTAACCTTGTCTATTTTTATTCATTAATGGTTTATAAAATAAAGTTAGTTATATTTTGGCAATTGAATAACATTGTTTCATTTTCAGATGCTGACATCAGATGCACCTAATATTCTCTCCACAATGGAGCATGGTGTTCTCTAGCAATAGCATCTTTGATGCTTTTGACAGTAGTATTAGTCAGATTAATAAATTTCTAATTTGATGCTTCCCACAGGGCTTTGCAACTTCAGATTGTGAGTGTGCCCCTGTTACAAATGAATTGTACTTTAATCGACATAGATGGTCTATGATGGCTTTTTTGTAAGACTATATGGTTGTATTACATATATTGTACTTTAATCGACATATAACAATATCCAAGTGGTGGTTGGCATGATCTTGAATATGGTAAGTGTATATGGTGAAAATGGATAACAACAACGTTGAAAGACTATATGAATGCAACCACAAAACCCTAGTCTAACAACAACAAAGATCCACCATAACATATGAAGATTACCTAAGACAATGCAAATCAAATGAAATCACAAAGATTATACCATCACATGTCCAATAGGGTTTGGATCTCCATTCTTCCTATCTCCATTGATCTTGCTTGATATATTTGCTCTCAGATTTTATGTGCACAAGAGCTCAACAAAGAACAAAATGTGGTTGCAAGTAGGATTGTAGTGTAGTCAAGTCATTAAGATGATTGATTAGCCAGGGTTGATAATGAAGGAAGCATCTCCTTATATAGAAGACACTATATGAAATGGAGGGATAAGATTGAGAGGTGTAAAAGGAGGTCGGCTATGATTAGAGGGTAGGTAAAAGAAATAATAAAATAATGAAAGGGGTAGGTAGTGTAGGAATTAAGAGATGAATGACATGTGTCATGGGTAGAAAAGGCTAATGAATTAATTAAATAAATAAAGATTTATTTAATTAATAGGAGTGAGATCAATTAAATAAATAAGATATTTATTTAATTTGGGAAAATGATAATTTAAATAAATAAAGATTTATTTAATTAATAGAAGAATTAAGCTTAGATAATTAAATAAATAAAATATTTATTTAATTAGACTGGACAATTTTGGGTGTCTACATTTTGCCCCTCTTTGAGACAATGCGGCTTGTCGCGTTGTTTCAAAGAAGATAAGATGAACTGATACAAAGTTGCCCCAAGATGGGAATGATATGCCCCCTCGAGAGATTGGATGAAAATGTCTGAAAAGATTGCAGACAATCTCTCAATAAGAAAGAAAGGGATAGAATGGACTAACTGGATAAAGTGACAAAATCATGGGATAACAAAGACTGGCACAGGAGACGAGGGCTAGGGCAGTCTATAAGATAGACCATGAGGGAAATACATCCTCATTGTCATCCACACATCCACGAGAGCAGAGTGCAGAGCGAAAATAGAGCAGCAGCAGTCAGCAGCGATGGCTTTTGTTCACAGATTCGATCGTGTTCGCTGATTCCAGAGGCCAGCAGAGGCAGGAGAGACAGTAAGTACCACAAAACCTCCTTGTACTTTGTTGCATTTATTGTTGTCATTAATGCATGCTAGATAGGGTAATAAATGCGCTTAGAATAGGGTCCAAAAAAATGTCAAAAACGTCCAGCGCATCTGCGCTAGTGCTAGGTGCATCTATGCTCGCGAGGCGCGTCTGTGTTTGTGCCAGGTGTGTCTGTGTTAAAAAATGCGTTTGTGTCGAATGCGGCCACGTCTGTGCTGTGTAGGCGGTCTATGCCAAAAAGGCATGTCTGTGTCACCCAGGCACGTCTGTACAAAGCAGAGACACGTCTGTGTGTTTCAGGCGCGTCTGTGTAAAACAGGTGCGTTTATGCAGTCTTCAAGCACGTTTATGTCAGGAAAGCGCGTTTGTGTCCAAAAATGTGAATTTGTGTCTTCTAGGTCAAATCGACAGTTCTGTGATGAACATACGCTGTCAATTGGATAAGCTGCTGAGAGGATACACTCAAGCAGGTCCTCTAAGGAAGACTAGAATTGCAAATAGGGCTAGGCTTGACAATTATGTGATAGAACATACGTTGCCAATTAGGAAACTACTCAAGAGGATTCACTCAAGCATAGGCCCTAGGATAAGATAGATCAAGGCACTTTGTGATGAACAGTGAGTACCAAGATATAGTACTTTGTGATGAACAGGGAGTACTAAAATATGAGCAACACTTTGTGATGAACAGGGAGTGCCAAACATGTAGTACTTTGTGATGAACAAGGAGTACCACTAGGATAAATAACAACACTTTGTGATGAACAATGAGTGTCACTAGGACTGAGATGATTGATTTGTGTGACTGCAGGAGTATTTGCCTATGTTGGAGTCATGGGAGAGATTCCCATCGACACAGAGATTACGACCTGAGCTGACCTTCGAGGACCGAGTGGCTATTGAGGCTATGGGTTTGAGACATATTCTATATGTGCCTGAGTTTCAAGTGAACATGGGACTGCTGACTGCACTGGCGGAGAGGTGGCACTCCGAGACTTGTACTTTTCATTTGCCAATGGGGGAGATGATAGTCACCTTGGAGGATGTATATAGGATTCTGTGGATACCGATCGATGGGGAGTTGATTCCATATGATCGAGACAAAGATAGGGATGCCCTGAGACAAGTGTTCTGGGACCCAGGACTAGAGATGAGGGTAGGACATGTGGCTTGGGACACCATGACAGCTACAGGATTAGTGCTGCCAGCAGTGATAGGAGGAGCAATCAGTGGGTTCTTCTGTCCTGATAGAGCGACACAAGGGTTGGCTGTGGGCTGGGGAGGTGCATTGGAGACACTGGTGACACAACACACCAGATATGCCTAGGGATTGTGTGTGCTAGCACACCTGTATTATGAGTTGTATTAGTTTGTGTACCATGGGTCAGTGGGATTGGGCTGCGAGGTCACATTGTTACAGGTGTGGGCCTATGAGCATCTGCCAGTGACGAGACCGATACATTTCAGGGGCTGAGGTCACAGATGCAGTTTCGTACACTTGTATGACATGATCACCTCACAGCCACGGATTGGTAGGTTAGAGCACTGGCGGCGAGTGATTGACGACATTGATATGGTTATATGGAGGCCATACCTGGGATGTGAGCAGTGGGAGGATGATGCAGTAGAGCTACCCTACACCTTCCAGAGCAGGTATCTGATTGGGCGGACGCCCTATGTACTGGAGAGGTAGCTAGTGGACAGGGTGGGCAGGCAGTTCGGCAGGATCCAGCGAATGCCATGAGGTTCAGGCATGTATGCACGGACTATCAGAGATCAGGCGCAGTTTGGGCCCTTATTATCATATGATCAGGCTATTACATAACTAGTAGAGATGATGCCCCTACCCTGGGACATGTGGCCAGAGATCGAGGATGCCGGGATGGATGTCGAGTACATAGCATATTGGGCTGAGCATCCATTCCCACGCCTGACGGATCTAGGAGAGCTACTAGATGGAGATGGTGGTGGGGATGGTGATGGTGATGGAGATGATGGTGGTAGAGGCCGATGGAGGAGGAGGGGGGCAGCTGGAGAGAGGAGGGTGGCACCGCAGAGGGAGGGTGGAGAGGACAGGCAGGCTCAGGTGGTGAGGGGTCGCGGTGGATTACCGCTACAAGTGCCAGTAGCATAGGGTCCCAGACAGGTGCAGGAACAGGGATAGGTACAAGATAGATACAGGGACAGGCACTAGTACAGGCACCAGTACAGGCACAGGCACAGGGGCAGGCACCCATATAGGGGGAGCCACAGGGGGTTGAGGCAGAGGAGGATGAGCTGACGGAGTTGAGGGAGATCTTCCAGGGATAGGTAGATGAGATCCAGGACCTGGAGAGGGAGAGGGATAGGCTCAGGAGGTGGCTTAGAGATACTGAGCAGGAGTGGGACCAGGCCATTCAGCGCTACACAGAGGCTGAGACATCACTGAGGGCTGGGAGGCAGGCAGCAGAGGACACAGGGGCTGGATATGCCTACGTTCTGCGGGTAGGGGAGGAGATTGCCTACTAGCGAGATCTCTATTATGGTGTGGTGCCAGCTGATCAGCGGGCGAGGAGCTTCCATAGACCATCGCGGACAACGAAAGCTACGAGAGGGAGCTGGAGGAGACAGGCATCTAGTGGTGGGGTTATGGGTCCTCCACCACCACCAGATAGAGGAGATTGGAGGGATGATCCTGGGGCGGGTCCTTCAGGGGCTCAGATTCCGTCGAGGCTAGGCAGCTCCAAGGGAGGGAGTTCATCATAGCCGTAGAGGGCTCCCTATGTATCAGTATTGTACCATTTTTGTACGATGATGTAGACACCTTCGGGTGATTGTAGCCATATGATATTGACATCATTGTATCATGACACTTTATATATATATATATATGAGATGATTCATCTTTGCGCCAGCTATATGCATGTGTACCTATGTGATGAGATGTTCTTATGTGATGCTTATGATATGGATGCAAATATGTACATAATGAAATGCAATATTTTTGTTCTTTTATGTTTTTATATGTTATGCTAATGCAAATGTGAATATATGAAATGTAGATGAATATGATAATGCAAATGTAAATTGTGCTGATAGGTGTTGTGTGCAGGATGTGATGTAGTTGTGATATCTATATGTATGTATGAAATGCTTATATGTAGTAATGCAGGTGCAACTACATAAAATGCAAATGTTTTTGGTGTGTCATTATACTCAGTCATGTGATAGCAGGCTACACGGACTCGAGAAGGACAATGGAAGTCAATCAAGAAAGGGGGGTGAAAGACAAAAGATATGAAAGTGAAAGAGCTTCTTGTGCATTATCATCATTGAGCTTTATTATGGCAAAATAGGTTATGACAATCGAGGCATATGTTCGACCCAGAAAGTCATTGTACCTATTTGCATGGAGATAAGACAGTCACAAACAAGGAATGCCCCAGTTCATACTAGACTCACAGTGTCCTCATATCCTTGGACAAGTCATAGTATTACTAAGAGACAATCCATAGACAGCAAATACAAATAGGTGACGATACCCCATCCTCGCCTTTCTAGTCAAAGACATCCTAGAGATAGAATCTCTAGTTAGAGACATCCTGGAAAAGCTAAAAGATATGTCACCAAAAAAGATGAAATCAAAAGAAAACCAAGACTCGACACCAACATCCACTGTAGTCCTCAAGTTTAGTGTCTCTTGTCACTTGTATAAGTCAATTTGATTGTGGTCACAATGTTTACTTTCACAAAATGGATAGATAGCACTGAACCATAATGTTGTCTGAGTCTGTTGAAAGATTTGATTTGTTGAAGTCCATTGTTGTTGCTATCTCATCTGAAACTGACTGAATCCATGAAACTGATACTTTATTGCGGAGAAGATGAAACTTTATTGCGGATCTGTGATGCAAATGTTGCTTTATTGCAGATTGTGCGCGAACAGACTGAAGGAAGCTAGAAGAAACTATACTCCTCGAAACATGTGATGTTCTTAGTTCCACACCCATCACTAGACGTAGGATTTTTGTTAGCCACAGATAGGTGCTGACTTATTATGGATGGAAAGGGAAGTGAAAAGGGAGGTTTATTATGAATGGCGAACCAATCTTGGGTAGATCAATAACAAGCCATGATGGGAATGGGTAAGTTTATTATGAACGAATAGGTTGTGAGTGTGTGCAAAGTGAAAGGATGAAAGTGAATCTTAAAGGAGGGAGGAACAATGTCTCTACGCATGGCGCTGGTGACCTAGCTTTCACCATGGTACTTGCCCAAGGCGCCAACGAAGTGGTTTTCACCATTGGACGAAATTATTTCTCTTTACTTTTTTTCGATTTTTCAATGTTTTTTATGTCACAAGGCGCCTGTTTGCTAGGTTTTCACCAAGTAACGATTTTTTTGTTTTATAATTTTTTTTTGTATTTTTGAAATTTTTGATTTTTTTGAAATTTTTGATTATTTTGTATTTTTGAAATTTTTGATTTTTTTTGATTTTTTTTGAATTAGGATATTCCAAAGAGCTATGTGTAGAACCTGCGAAGGTGCATGTTGTTGATAGGATCCTCCAAAGGTTCACCTTCTGTAGTTGAGAGCTAATATGCCCCAGATCCATATGCTGCTGTAATGATGTAAGGACCAAGCCAATTTGGTTTGAACTTGCCCTTCTCTTTGTCTTGCTGATTTTTGGGGTTTTCTCTAAGAACTAAGTCACCTACCTCAAATGTGCGAGGCTTGACCTTGTGATTGTAGCTGTGGCTCATTCATTGTTGGTAAGCCTTGAGATGATTAAAAGTAGTTTGTCTTCGTTCATCCAGTAGTTCAAGCTCTTGTAAGCGAGAGACCCTATAGTCTTCATCACTGATGATGTTTTGCAAAGAGACCCGTAAAGAGGGTAGCTCGACCTCAATAGGCAAGATGGATTCAGCGCCATAGACAAGTGAATAGGGTGTAGCTCCTGTAGGTGTGTAGACACTTGTGCAGTAGGCCCAAAGTGCAGGATTAAGTTGGATATACCAATTACGGCCAGTGTCGTCGACTGTCTTTTTGAGGATTTAAAGGATTGTCTTATTAGATGCCTCAGCTTGGCCATTACCTTGGGGGTAATATGGCGTGGAGAAATGATGGGAAATATGGAAGCGGTCACAGAGTTCACGAACATCCTGATTTTTGAAGGGATGCCCGTTATCAGTGATAATGGAAACAGGAATACCGTATCGGCAAATGATATAGTTGAGGATGAACGTAGCAATCTATTTTCTAGTGACTTGTGTGAGAGGCATGACTTCAATCCATTTTGTGAAATACTCTATGGCAGTGATAATGAATTTATGTCCATTGGAAGAAGGAGGGTGAATCTTGCCTATGAGATCGAGTCCTCATTGACAAAAGGGCCAAGGAGACGCAATTGGTTGAAGTTCTTGTGCTGGCGCATGTATGAGGTCTCCATGAAGTTGACATTGCTTACATTTCTTGACAAACTGATATGAGTCCTTTTCCATATTGGGCCAATAATATCCAGTCCTGATGAGTTTCTTGGCCAAGGTAGGACCACTAGCATGTGGACCACATATCTCTTCATGTACTTCACATAATGCAATCTGAGCTTCATCGCTTTCTAAACATCTAAGAAGCGTGCCATCTAGACCTCGCCGGTATAGGATATCAGCTAAAATGACATATCAAGAGGATTGGTGAATGAAAGTGCGATGTTGGTTATTTGATAGATCGGGAGGTAGGGTATTGTCACGAAGGTATGTGAAAATGGAACCATATAACTGGGACTCGGGACCAACAACACATATCATCTCAGTAGGAATGATCTCATATGAAGGAACCAAAAGGTTATCCACCAAGAACTCATAGTGGGTCTCATTTGGGGGTAGATCGATCAGTGAAGCAATTGTAGCCATGGCATCTGCAGTGCGATTCTGCTCTCTTGGTATCTACTCAAAATCTATCTTTGTGAAGTGTTGTTTCAGGTCATCCACCATTTGTTTGTAAGGCATTAATTTTTCATCTTTTGTTTGATAATCATCTGTTGCTTGAAGGATTACAAGTTGAGAATCCCCAAAAACATGAAGTTCCCGGATCTTCCACTGAACTGTAATCCGTAATGCCTCATATTCTGCTATATTGTTAGTGCAAGGAAATGATAAGCGGTATGATTTTGGTATAGAATCCCCTTGAGGAGTTATAAAGAGGATGCCAGCTCCTGCCCCATGCTGTGTGTATGAGCCATCGAAGTACAGTTGCCATGGCTTCGCATGTGACATTGTTAAAATGGATTCATCTGGAAATTCTGAACTTAGAGGAACATCATCAATCATGGGAGCATTTTCTATGGCTTTTCCTTTTATTGCTTTTCTATCCACATACTCAATGTCAAATTCACTCAGGATCATTACCCATTTGGCCAGTCGCCCAGTAAGTGTTTCTTTATTGAGAAGGTATTTCAATGGATCGATTCTTGCAACCAACTTAGTCTTATGAGTGAGCATGTAATGTCGTAATTTCTGCGAAGCAAAGACCACGGTGAGACATGCACGCTCAATTGGTGTGTAGTTTAGCTCATATCTCACCAATGTGCGACTGATATAGTATACTGCTTTTTCTTTGCCCTCAGCAATTTGTTGTGCTAAGAGTGCCCCCAGTGCGGTTGGAGTAGCTGATATGTATAGTAACAGAGGTTGATCTAGAACTGGTGGCATCAAAACTGGCAGATTCAGAAGATAATCTTTGAGTGTCTAGAAAGCCTGTTGACAGTTATCATCCCATTTGAATTTGATGTTTTTATGTAGCAAGTGCTGAAAAGGATTACACTTATCTGCAAGTTGTGCTATGAATCTTCGTATGGACTAGAGTCTGCCTTGTAAAGATCGAAGTTGACTAATATTTCTTGGTGGTTGCATCTCGAAGATGGCCTTGACTTTTGCTGGATCAGCTTCGATTCCTCTTTTGAATACAATGAATCCTAGAAGCTTCCCGAAGGTTACTCCAAAGACACATTTCTTAGGGTTTAATCTTACTTTGTTTTTTTTCCAACCGATCAAAGACGACTGAAAGTATGTCCAAATGTGTATTTCTGTCTATTGATTTTCCCAAGAGGTCATCAACATAATTTTCCACAGTTACATGCATGAGATCATGAAAGATAGTAGTCATGGCTCTTTGATATGTAGCACCTGCATTTTTTAGCCCGAAGGGCATGACATTCCAGCAGAAAGTTCCCCAAGGACAAGTGAATGATGTTTTGTGTTGATCCTCGGGCGTGATCTTTATTTGATTATAACCAGAGAATCCATCCATCAACGATAACATTTCATGACCTGCTGTGAGATCAACAATCAAGTCAATATTTGGTAATGGGAAGTCATCCTTTGGACAAGCTTTGTTGATATCTCTGAAATCTGTACATATTCTAATGCTGCGATCTAGTTTACTAACAGGCACTAAGTTGGAGATCCATTTAGGATAATCAATTGGGCATATGAATCCGACATCCAATAATTTATCAAGTTCTGCTTTGACTAGTAATGCCACTTGTGGATGCATCTTTCTTAATTTCTGTTTCACTGGTTTTTCCCCCGGTTTGACTGTCAAATGATGCATTACCAAATCCAGATCTAATCCAGGCATATCAGCGTATGACCATGCAAAGTTGATTTGTCGTTCTTTGAAGAAACTTATGAATTTTGACCTTTTTGACTTTGTCAACGATTGAGCCAGGAATATGTTGTGTGGAACCTCTTCTATACCAATGTTTGTTTTGATAGTCTCCTCTACCAACATGGATGACTTTTCCTCATATGATGCTAGGAGAATGTCAAGCCTTCCACCTTCGGGTGCCTCAGAGAGGTTTTCGCCCTCAGATACGTCCTTTCTTTTTACTTTTTTGGGGTCAGACAGTGCCACAGTGTGGTTTTTGCCATAAGACCCTTGGTTTGTTCTTATTTTCACATTTTTGCGATTGGAAGGTCCGACACCCTCACCAAAATATGCCATGCTATTGAGTTCTATAGTGTATCCCGCTTTATGGTCCCCAGGGGGAAGATCATCTTGTATGCCAAGATAGTCAATAATAGCTTCATCATTTTGGAATGTGTCAAACTGTGCAGGTCCTTCATGATGCCAATCAATGAGTTGGTAGTGAACAAGGGGAAGGCCTTTAATGTCTTCAAAGTTAGCGGGGCTAAGAGTGAAGATGCAGTTATATTCGAGTATGTCATGGTAATTATCGAGGTCATCGATGGCACTCTCCTCATCAGTCTCGATCGCGAGCGAATCCAAATTATCATCACTAGTAGCGCATTCTAGGACAGGTGTTCTCATCCTATGTGATTTCAACCTAGGACCTTGAGACAAGGACTGTGTGGAATCCCCATGGGTTGTTTCTTGACCAACTTTGAACTTTTTATAAAATCCCTCTTCTTCTGTGGGTTCATCTAGCTCTCTGAATGTCTTGGTGACCTCGTAGTTACTAGAGGATTTATCTGAACCCCATTCCCATTCGTTGGAGTCTGTGGAATAGCGATCCTCCTATTGAATTTTGGCAGCTTTGATTTGTAACGCTTCTTCTGTCCTTTTAGTGTGGACCTTGGAAGTCAGGAAACCAAGTCCCTTCGAGCGTTCCTTTTTGAATGTCAATTCACGTTGTAAAGGTTCAATGATGCCTTCCTTTCATAACCCAAGAGGGCTTTTTCCATCATACTTGAATTTTTGTAGAATCTTGAAGCCTTTGCCATATTTCTCACATGGTAGACTAATGTGATCTTGTGTGTCATCTTCAATGTCTTTGTAAAGCATTTTGTATAAGTCTTCCTCTTCTAGTTCACCCCATCTTTGAAAGGTAGTAGGGTCCCATTTGAGTACCATGATGGATGCTTGTTAGGATGTGGTCTTCCATATTCTTTTGGGGAACTCATGACTTGTTGTAAGTACATGGTCTGATTTAAAGTGTATTCCCCCATGCCCTTGTCCTGAAACTTGCCTTTAAGCTCACCTTGTTTTGATGTCGAAGGTTTTAATGACTCAGGATCAATGTATGCCAAAGAAGGAACAGCTTCACGATTACTGGGAATGATGGTCTCAGTTTTTGATCTCAGGTTATTGCAATATATGAACGGATTAGGATCACCGTTAACTGTTACCTCCACTCCATTGTGAGGAAACTTAATGCATTGGTGATATGTAGATGGGACTGCCCTCATTTCATGAATCCAAGGACGTCCTAGCAATATGTTATAAGTGAGATCTAGATGGAGGACTTGACAAACCACATCCTTCGTAACTGGCCCAACTCTGAGAGGTAAGGTGACTGTGCCCTTGGACGAACGCTCTTCATCATCATATGCCTTGATGGTGATTTGATTTGTAGAATTCATAGCTTTATCAGAATATCCCAATTGTTTAATTGTGCTCAATGTAGAAATGTTCAGACCCACTCCCCCATCTATCAGGACTCATTTTATTCAATGTTTGTGTATGAAGGCTTCAATGTGTAGTGGTGCATTATGTGGCTGACTTACGGAGGCATCATCGGCTTCTATGAATGTAAGGGAGTGTGGAATGGAAAGGTATCCCATCATGGCTTGAAACTAGTCCACATTCAGTTCAGTAGGAACGACAGTGTCTCTCAAGATTTTGTCAAGAATAGCTTTATGTGCGGGGGATATGCGTAAGAGCTCAAGGATGGAGATGAGCACGGGTGTCTTCCCTAACTATTCTACAAGGTCATACTCAGGTTTGGTTGATGAGGAAGCAGTGTTTTTGGTTGGAGCACCTCGCAAAGTGATTTTACCTCGACGAGTTGTGACATGACATTCAGAGGTAGGTTCGAAAGAAGATCCAACACCTTTTAGGACAATCTTGGGTCTCTGGGTAGAATTCTCAGGGGTTTTGTCCTTGATGATAATGGTAGAGACATAATTGTCCATCGAGATGTGATTGATGGTTGAATCATAGTTATAGGATGCTCTGGTATAGTTGGTTTGGTCATCTGTGGCTTTAGCTTTTCCCTTGTCATGCTTTGGGAATGGTTCCTTAAACATTTCATGTTCTTGATTGCATGAGTGTCCTTCAATCTCAACGTCACCTCTATCAATGAGATCTTGTATAATGTTCTTCAGTCGATGACCATTTCCTGTCTTATGACCCTTGCTCTTATGAATTTCACAATATTCATCATCATTCCACCAATTTGGTTTAACCTTTGGCTCATATGGAGGAAAATCTGGAATAGTGATTACCTTGTTTGCCACTAGCTTTTTGAAAACTGACTCAAGTGGTTCTCCCAATGGGGTTTACTTCCTTCATGATCTAGAAGTTGTTTGAGTATTCACTTGATTGTTTGTAGAACTTGATCCCGAAAAGATGAATTTGGGTCACACTGTGTTGGCATCAACAACACCATCATTGACTGTGTTCTTGTTTTTATTCCAAAATCTCAGCTTGTCTTTTCCTTTAAAGTCATCTTTGTTTTCCTTGAATATCTTAATAACTCCTTGTTCAATTAGGACCTTCTCTGTTGCTAAGCGTTTTTCAATGATGTCCTTGAAGGTGGACAAACAAGCTTTTCTTAGATCATAGCCAATGTCTTTGTTAACATTTTGCGTGAACATCTCTACCATTTGTTTTTGTGGAATTTCACAAGAGCATCTGCTAGCTAGATTCCTCCATCTTTGTAAAAATGATGAAAAAGACTCTCCCTCTTTTTGCTTGGTGTTGCACAAAGTAGTGACTGATATGTCTGTCTCTATATTGTAGGAGAAATGTTGAATAAATGCCTCTGCTAAGTCACCCCATGACTTAATGCCAGGTGGAAGTTGGGAGAACCATTCCATAGCTTGATCACCTAGGCTTTGTGGGAATAATCTCATCAAATATGTCTCTTCTGCTGCTACCTCAATGCAAGCTGTGAAAAACTGTCTTATGTGTGCCTCAGGATCCCCTTTTCCCCTATAATTATCAAATTTAGGCATCACAAAGTGTGTAGGAAATGGAGGCATTGGAATGCTCTTGTCAAATGGATAAGGACATATGTCTCTCATTGTGTATGTTGGCTTTGGTGTATTTATGTCCTCCATTTTCTTTTGTAAGTCCCTGATTTGTTGCTCCAAATTGTTCTTAGGTGGAGATCGACTTCATGGACCATACCCCATGCTTGAGGCACCAATTGGAGGAGAAGCATGTTGCATATATGGATGACATTATCATAAACATGTTCATATGGAGGAGGTCTATAATGATGTTGCATATATGAACCACTTGGTATAGATTCATGTTGAGGAGCACCATATCTATTTTGTGCATGTATACCATACTCTACAGGCATGTCATGTTCTAATGTGTTGCCCCCAAATTTGACACGGGGTTTCCTTGTGTCCAAATTTTGAGCATGCCTTTGAATATCCAATTGCTTTGGTGGTTGATCCTTAGCATTGATATGTGATTGAGCATATTTTTCTGCATAAGACTTCCATAATGGTCTGCGAAGGTGAGTATCATATGCTTGACCATGTGTATGTGGGACCTCTAGTTTTTGAAGCAAAGATGATGGTGATTCAGGTACCATATATGGTCCTCTATTGCCTCCACTATTAGGTCTCCTTTGATCCATGTTGGAGTGAGTTTGTTGCAAAGGTCAATTTTCCATTATTTGAGACATTTCAAAATCATGAGGTATCTTGGCTCCACTTTGTGCCATCATTTGTAAGAAATATGGTCTATCCTTCCTCATTATTTCCTCAACCAATTGATTGAAATGGGGATTCATAATGGATTCTTCCACATTTGTTGAATGTACGGAAAAGTTGTCCATATTGTCATTGTGTGTATCATTGTTGTTTGTAGTGTCCATGTTCTCAACATTTGGAATGTTTCTATAGGCATCCATGTCAGGTAATGTAGTATGATCAGTATTGAAAAAGACATCATTGTCATACTCATAGACACTCATGTTTGTGGACTCTTGAGCCTCTTTAGTTTCTCTCCTAGATTTTTGAAGACGGGTTTCAACCATGAACTAGGTATTGACCAAGATGTGTGAGACTAGATGAAAATGAAAAGAGTATGGAAGACCAAGAGTTGGATGGGATGTAAATGAATCTGAGGTGTACTTGCAATGTCCAAAGTGTAAGACCAAGTATGTATGTAGTAGAGTAGGTGTGACTTCCAAAGAGAGGATAGTTTCTCTTGATGAGGTAAGTTGACCTTGACTCTAAGTAAGACCAAATGAGACCCAAAGGTGATAGATCTTGATGAGGGACCACTTAGCAAAGTGTTGTTGTATGTAGAGTGTTGACAAAGTATGATGAGGACAAGCAAGTGACCTTTTTTACTCAAGTTTAGACAATTGTGAATGTAAAGTGAGATGTGAAGCAATGATGGACTGTGTGAGACCCAAAGACAGGTTGAATGCTAAATGAAAACTTGGAGAAACAACCTAGGAAGCTCAAGAATTCTGAAATTGACTGTGTTTGTTTGCTGGACTGTAACAGTTTTTTTTTTTTTGTTTCAATTCTGATCACAGACGTGCCTGTATACTTCACAGACACGATTTCCTGACACAGACGTGGTTCTGTTCAACACAGACGCGCTTCTGAGATTTTTGCAAAGTGCACTATTGATTCTGGAAACACAGACGCGGTTATACAACACAGACGCTATTATGTCAGACACAGACGCGTTTCTGCAAAATTTGTGCAATTTTTTTCAATCTGTGAAGTCATTTTGTTGTGACCAAATCTGACTGTTTGACTGTTTTTCATGACAAGAGGACACAGTGTTGATGAAGACCCAATGTTTGTAAGTGTCTAGACTCAAAATGACTCCAAGAAAAGTGTGTTGTTTGATGTAAAAATGTTTTGCATACACTTGAAGACACAAAAGACACAATGTTCTTGAATGTTTGAATGTTTAAAATAAGTCAAGCACAATTCTTATGGCTGGCCAAGACAATAGTTGTTGATCCCACATGGGGTTTTACCCCTGAGGCTATGCTATTCAGAGTGGATACTTAGATGCTTGACCTCATTGGCTCCACCCTCGGCACTCACTTCTCGGGTCAGCCAAGCATCAGTCCCCACGAAAACTCCCCATGGCGAACTTTGTATCTCTACTAAGAACCGTATGTGTGTGGGCCACTACCAGAGGTCCGACCTCCTGCCCCAACAGCTAGAACGATTTGAGCTTCTAAAACAAAAAGGTGCTAGTAAGGGCATCTGCTCATGTGGACATACATGTGGCACTTTCAGCTCTGTAAATACAGAAGGCTCCCAGTTGGTAGGGGTTACGCCCTACAATTGATCAAATAAATTTGATCAAACGGGTTTATGGGGAGACATAGTGTCGGTATGAACTAATCAACACACGTTATTCATAGTTTTCACCATGAATACAGTTATTTATAGTGGTTTGGAAGAGGTGGGTTTTCCTCGCTACCACTTGGGTTGTTCTCTTCTCACTAGTAGTCCTAATGACTACATGAGAAGACAGGCCCTCTAAAGATTAAACAAAAAGAGCCTATTGCTCAAGACACAAAAGACAATGATTCAATTATAGTGCACCAATTGAAGTGTTTGCTAGTCTATTGAAAACAAAGCACACAATAAAAATCCAAAAACCCTTGCCAAGGACCTGCAACAAAGAGTTGTTAGTAGTTTGGGTTGTTTCAAATAATCACCCCTTCCTGCAAGCACACAAGTTAGGTAAATTTTAAATCCAAAAGAATTTGTGAAAGTAGGGGCCTTCAACAAAAACAATTTTGCTTTCAAGACAAGCTGCACCAATTTCGTTAGCTAGATCTGAAAATGTTAGTTCAAAATAAACCAGATCTGAAACCTTAAATGCAAAATCCAAAACCAAATCAATAAAGCAAAAAATAAAATAAAATTGAAACCAATGCACATAGACGCGGTTACCTTCGACACAGACGCGCCTTCCTGACGCAGACGCGGTTCTGTGAGACACAAACGCGGCTCCAGAACTCAGATGCGACTTCTAGACATAGACGCGTCTAAAAACACCGCATACGCGACTAAAGAACACAAATGCGGTTTTCGGAATCTGCAAAATAAAATACTGTCGATAACATAGATGTGGTTCTAGATGTCGCAAACGCGCCAGAAAATTAAAAACGCGATCCGAAAGTATGCAGACGCGAAAATATCAAAATGCTATTGAAAATGCCAGATCTGCAACTTCAAACACAAAATCTGCAACAAAATGTTAAATGCAAAAGGGACAAGAGTCCCATTGGGCGTTCCAAAATGTATATGGTGAAAATGGATAACAACAATGTTGAAAGACTAAATGAATGCAACCACAAAATGCTAGTCTAACAACAACAAAGATCCACCATAACATATGAAGATTACCTAAGACAATGCAAATCAAATGAAATCACAAAGATTATACCATCACATGTCCAATAGGGTTTGGATCTCCATTCTTCCTATCTCCATTGATCTTGCTTGATATATTTGCTCTCAGATTTTATGTGCACAAGAGCTCAACAAAGAACGGAATGTGGTTGCAAGTAGGATCATAGAGTAGTCAAGTCATCAAGATGATTGATTAGCCAGGATTGATAATGAAGGAAGCATCTCCTTATATAGAAGACACTATATGAAATGGAGGGATAAGATTGAGAGGTGTAAAAGGAGGTCGGCTATGATTAGAGGGTAGGTAAAAGAAATAATAAAATAATGAAAGGGGTAGGTAGTGTAGGAATTAAGAGATGAATGCCATGTGTCATGGGTAGAAAAGGCTTATGAATTAATTAAATAAATAAAGATTTATTTAATTAATAGAAGGAGTGAGA
This sequence comes from Cryptomeria japonica, assembly GCF_030272615.1. Taxonomy (NCBI): domain Eukaryota; kingdom Viridiplantae; phylum Streptophyta; class Pinopsida; order Cupressales; family Cupressaceae; genus Cryptomeria; species Cryptomeria japonica. The sequence goes on from NC_081408.1 coordinate 774,197,659, forward strand.
TCAATTAAATAAATAAGATATTTATTTAATTTGGGAAAAGGATAATTTAAATAAATAAATGTATTTATTTAAATGAGAAATAAGGCTAGCAGAGGATAAATGAATTAATTAAATAAATAAAGATTTATTTAATTAATAGAAGAATTAAGCTTAGATAATTAAATAAATAAAATATTTATTTAATTAGATTGGACAATTTTGGGTGTCTACAGTAAGTTGTATGCATCTTAAAGTTGAATATGATATGTTGTATACATCTTGAAGTTGAACTTTGATTAGACTTTGTCAGCATTTGATGAATCATAAATGTCATTTTATTATTAATCTTGTGAGTGTGAGGTGTAGGAATAAATATCAATTACTTTGAAAGTCAAGGATGGTTGTCCTCATATGATAACCACTAGATGGTTGTGCCTTATGGAGAAAAGCTGAACAGATAATAACTAATTGAGAACATCAATTCAAATCCATAATCTAGAGGATACTAATAACAGATCTTTGTATATTTATTTTTTCTAATAATGAAACAGGTACAACTGTATTGAGATAAAATGAAGCTTTTCTCTCATATGAAGATGTCACATTGGCAAATTGGTCTTTATTATAATACACAAGACATAAGTAAAATCAAAATGCTCTCAGGGTATAGTTTTGGACTTGAACCATATTGCATAAATCTCAAGGCTTCAACTTGATTATCATTAAAGGTTTTTGATTGTTTACAAAATATCCCTTCATATCCCTTCATGGATGTCACATGCATAGGGTATGACCCCGAGCATCGGATCGAGTGGGGGGGGGGGGGCGGGGGGCAAAGTAGGAGCATGCGTAGGGTAATTATGCCTAACTGGACATGTCGGAGCCGACAGTTCATCATCGCGATGAGCTGAACGAGAAATCGACCAGGCGACAACATTCCATTGAGTGAGATTGACGATTTTTTCGCCAATTGAAAAATTATTGCCCTAATAAAACCGTAGGGAAAATTGAAATACCGAGATAGGCTTTTGTAGGGACCCCTCTCATGGCCCCGTAGGTTCAAACGGATCGTTCGCAGGTGCCATAGATTTTGAGTTAGGGCTCATCAAAGTTTGACAATTTTGAGCACTTAGGGCACTCAAGGGACGACGGCGGTAGGGTATGACCCCGAGCATTCGATCGAGTGGGGGAGGGGGGAAATAAGAGCATGCGTAGGGTAATTATGCCTAATTGGACATGTCAGAGCTGACGGTTCGTCATCGCGACGAGCTGAACGAGAAATCGACCAAGCGACAACATTCCATTGAGTGAGACTGACGATTTTTTCACCAATCGAAAAATTGCTGCCCTAATAAAACCGTAGGGAAAATTGAAATACTGAGGTAGGCTTTTGTAGGGACCCTTCTCGTGGCCCCGTAGGTTCAAACGGATCGTTCGCAGGTGCCACAAATTCCGAGTTAGGGCCCGTCAAAGTTTGACAATTTTGAGCACTTAGGGCGCTCAAGGGATGACGCTGGTAGGGTATGACCCCAAGCGTTTGATCAAGTGGGGGGGGGGGGCAAAACAGGAGCATGCTTACGGTAATTATGCCTAACTAGACATGTCGGAGTAGACGGTTCGTCATCATGACGAGCTGAACGAGAAATCGACCAGGCGACAACATTCCATTGAGTGAGACTGACGATTTTTTCGCCAACCGAAAAATTGCTGCCCTAATAAAACCTTAGGGAAAATTGAAATACCGAGATAGGATTTTGTAGGGACCCCTCTCGTGGCCCCATAGGTTCAAATGGATCGTTTGCAGGTGCCACAAATTTTGAGTTAGGGCCTGTCAAAGTTTGACGACACTCAAGGGATGACGCCGGTAGGGTATGACCCCGAGCGTTCGATCGAGTGGGGGGGAAAAATAGGAGCATGCGTAGGGTAATTATGCCTAACTAGACATGTTAGAGCCGACGGTTCGTCATCACAACGAGCTAAACGAGAAATCAACCAGGCGACAACATTCCATTGAGTGAGACTAATGATTTTTTCGCCAACCGAAAAATTGCTGCCCTAATAAAACCGTAGTGCAACTTGAAATACCGAGATAGGCTTTTGTAGGGACCCCTCTCGTGGCCCCGTAGGTTCAAACGGATCATTCGTAGGTGCCACAAATTCTGAGTTAAGGCCCGTCAAAGATTGACAATTTTGAGCACTTAGGGCACTCAAGGGACGACGCCGGTAGGGTATGACCCCGAGCGTTCGATCGAGTGGGGGGGCAAAATAGGAGCATGCATAGGGTAATTATGCCTAATTGGACATGTTAGAGCCAATGGTTCATCATCGTGATGAGCTGAATGAGAAATCGACCAAGTGACAACATTCCATTGAGAGAGACTGATGATTTTTTTGCCAACCGAAAAATTGCTGCCCTAATAAAATCGTAGGGAAACTTGAAATACCAAGATAGGTTTTTGTAGGGACCCCTCTCGTGGCCCCATAGGTTCAAATGGATCATTCATAGGTGCCACAGATTCCGAGTTAGGGCCCGTCAAAGTTTGACAATTTTGAGCACTTAGGGCGCTCAAGGGACGACACCGGTAGGGTATGACCCCGAGCGTTCGATCGAGTGGGGGGGCAAAAAAGGAGCATGCATAGGGTAATTATGCCTAATTGGACATGTCAGAGCTGACGGTTCATCATCGTGATGAGCTGAATGAGAAATTGGCCACGTGACAACATTCCATTGAGTGAGATTGATGATTTTTTGCCAACCGAAAAATTGTTGCCCTAATAAAACCGTAGGGAAAATTGAAAAACCAAGATAGGCTTTTGTAGGGACCCCTCTTGTGGCCCCGTAGGTTCAAATGGATCGTTTGCAAGTGCCACAGATTTTGAGTTAGGGCCCGTAAAAGTTTGACAATTTTGAGCACTTAGGGCGCTCAAGGGACGATGCTGGTAGGGTATGACCTCGAGCGTTTGATCGAGTGGGGGGTAAAATAGGAGCATGCGTAGGGTATTTTTCATTAAATGAATTGTATTGTTTATGAATTGTATTGTTCATTGAATGAATTTTATTGTATTGTTGATTAAATGAATTGTATTGTTCATTAAATAAATTGTATTGTATTGTTCATTAAATGAATTATATTGTTCATTATAAAAACAACACTTATGATGAAATGAAATGAGTTGTATTGTTCATTAAATAGCCATTATTAACCATTGTTAATTATTGGAATGAAGATTAAAGATTTCCATGATAACACCACACACAGATGAGCAACAATTTATATGATCGAATATCAACTTCTGTATATATAAAAATGTCGAATGATTACAAATGTATGTCCATACACAAATATGGCATAAACACCAACTGAAACAAAATGTATGTCTAAATACGTGAATGTATGTCCATATACAAAATATACATGCCAACTAGACATGTAAGCATCCCAAAACTATCTATAACATCCTAAGCCGCTGATGGATCATCAAAATCGATCCTCTTCGCCCCACTGCTTGGCTTTGAAGGATCCTGCACAAGAAAAACAAACCATGATTAATATTAGTTATATTATATAGTTCACATTCGAAAAGTTAACATAAAAATGAACTATATTGAACTATTCATGTTTACCTCATCTCCACGTTTTCTCTTCAGCTTTGCAGGACTCTTGATGTATGTCTTCGGTAGAGGAGGTATGTTTTGAATATTTTCATAAACAACCTACATATGTTTAGAAACATGACATTGATACAAGTTAGCATATAATTGTCACTGATAATAACAAATTATATCTACTAATCAAAAAATAAAATAAACATACATCTACTCGAGGCATCTCTTCTTCTTCTTCAGGTATACTAGGTGTAGTCATCAAGGATGTGAAGCCAAGGATTCTCTGTATATATACACAACAAGTATATGAAACTATCAATCTATGTCTAGACATGTATAATCACTATAAGTTATTTAAACTATTCATTCAATCATATTTGCATTCAATTACCTTTCCCTTGTCTCCAATTGCACTACCAGATCCTAGATCACACTGCACTGCACTCGTGTTGTTTGTGCCCTACAAGAGTAAAATAAGATATACATGCAAGTTACTACATAATCTAATTAATACAAATATAAATGATGAGCATGTATGTACAATAAAATACAAACGAATAGGTGCAATAATATATGTACTGTCAAGCTATTGAGGCCAAATGAAATGGTCGACAAGGTGCCCTCCTGAATTTGTCTCAACTCATCCTCGGTCATCAACTATTAAATAGACCATGTAAATAAAAATTAGTACTTAATATTATCTAATTTATAAATATTTAATTAAAATATAACATGAACTGTGAAAACACAAATCTTACCAATACATCATCAATGTATGATGACGGTGCCTCCTCGCTTCTAGCATGTGAGGACTCCCCAGGGTATCCTCCAGTCTATGTAATAGCATCTGGTGCATCATGCATCTCATGTAGGTCTCGTAATCTGCACTGTCCATAGCAGGATCAACGGGCTGTCCAACTGGACCCAAGCATACGTGCCCACACATGACACAACTATGTGGCATGCATATGTGTGGAGCCGAGGATGACGTGTTAGTACCACCTGATGTACCGCTACCATCAAAAGTAGGCTGAGCTACTGACGCAGCCTGAGAAACCAAAAGGCTACTCAAAGAGTGAATAGCCGATATGGTCCGTGAAGCCGCCTCACAAATGATATCAGGATGCTGAACTGCAGGTGGGGCATCAATAGGAGGAGGGGGGACATATGGGCCTTGGACTACTTTGATTGCCCAGGTCTATTTTGGGGCATACCTAAACCTACACCCTGGAAAGGTTGGATGTCAAAGTAGTTCACATGTTTCTGTAAAACAAACTCAGCATACAATTTTTTTATGAAATAGAAGAGGATATCAAGATTGTTGTTGGGTGGTTTGTCAAAAACCATCCACCAACGATCCCAAAAGTTTTTCACAATCCCATCATTTGTGCACCATTTGATAGAAAGTTTTTTTTTTTTTGGGATCTATAGGTTGACCAGTACGGGGATTGACAAACAATGAGGCGATTTTGGCTTTGGATATCTCAAGATCCTTGATATCCTTATACAACAAGCTATCTGCATATTTTTCCTTCATAGAATCTCACCACAAAAGGGCGGCATCGTGCTCCTCAGTCATGGTTTCCATTCTTTTTACAATCGATGTGAGAGGATCAAACAATGGGTTTAGATGAGGGATCCTATGATATACTTCTGCAATCCCCCTCAATTCATTCAAATTTTGTGCAATCAAATCTTGAATTGAGGGGGGGTTTGGCAAATGAGGGTTTGGTTGTTGCAGTTGTGGTTGGTCAGTGTTTTCATTGTTATCTCCCATTTTTAACCTAATTGAATGTAAACAATTAAATTTAGTTAACAAATTTAAACAATTAGGTATTTGATTTAAAAAAAACCTAGTTTTCATGAAAAAAAAACCATATTTTCAATGAAAAATCAAATAAACATTCACAAAAAATACAAAAAATGAATGAAAATGATTCAAAACGACAAAATTCTTACCTCTAAATCATTTTTTTAGCAATTTTTTGTCAAAAAACCGGATATCGGATGGAGCGGATATCAGATTTTGACAAATTCACACGACCCGTGAGTTAAAAATGACTCACGGGACTGTTGCTGTCTAGATATAAAAGTCTCAGAAAATCGGATATCTGATAAATCCGATTTTATCGGATATCCGATTTCAACACTTAAATTATTTTTAAATAACATATATAATATAATAATATATTATATAATACATATTGTATTATATTATATATATTATAATATAATATAATATAATATAATATAATATAATATAATATTATATTATATTATATTATATATTATATTATATATTATATTATATATAATATAGTACAATATTATATAATATATAATATAATATAATATAATATTATATTATATTATAATATATAATATAATACAATATTATATAATATATAATATAATTTAATATTATATTATATAATATAATATAATATAATATTATATATAATATAATACGTATTATATAATACGTAACATATAATATATATTTTAAATTAAAATTACAAATAAAAATCGGATATCCGATTTGCACAGGTAATTACCAGGCCAAGGTATACTGACACCCAAGCCAAGCAAAAAGTCAACATAGATTTTCGTGTTTTTAGGCGAGTGAGGAAGGCTATTTTTTTCACATCGCCACTTTTTGGCCCCCCTTGATCCTGCACTAACCCATGTTCTGTAAAATATGGTCCAAAACAACGTTAGAGAGCTCTAAAGATGTTCCCTCCTCAGTTTGTGAGTAGATGAGGATGATGTTGGGGTCCACAGTCTCAGTATTTCCAACCAACACGTTTTTTCAACCTTTGAGATTCGTGTTAATAGACGAAGGCTCCTTGATTAGAACAACCGGCACATCGGGAATAGGATCAAAATCAGAAACCACGGGTGTGGCCAAAGAGCTCTCCGAAGAAGAACTATCAATCTAAAGCACAACCGGATCGGAGGGAGGAACCATCGTGGGACTAGGGGAGGATGTGACAGACAGTGTCAGCATCGTAGGGTCAAAAACGAGGTCCGGAGGTGGTCGGGGGAGATCCCTACCAGTAGACACCACCATGAACGACAAAGGTTTGAATTTTGAACTTGTAGAGCGGGAGAGTGGGATTAAAAAAGGAAAATTGTTATGTTATGGTTATGGTGATATTAAAGAGTGTTTGAGTTGAATATTGTTGTAGAACAAACTACATGTATCCAATATAAGATTATTAAGGATAGTGGTAGGTTTGTTTCTTTCTTTTGGGAAAGAAAGAAAAGAAAGAAGGCAATGGAGTTGATTTTTGCCAAAAGTTTGGAGGTTTAGATGCACTTAATGGTCTAGATTTTGTTTACTTTTCATTTCCAAAAGACAATTTACTTATGCACTTTTACAACAAGTTTACTTGCATGTCAGTTTCAATTTCTTTACAATATTCATCCATCTATATTGAAATTTTACAACTATTCATTTAAATTAATTGACCATTCACTATTGTTTGGCCTTGGTCATATTTATTTACCATTGTGATATAACTGATTTACTTAATATTTAAATAAAGGTACTTTTGAATTAGTCATACTAATAAAACTCAAATTAATTCACATTTGTAAGTTTTTAACATTTAAAATATATTAAGATATGTAACTTGAACTATTTTAAAATACATTTATACTAAAAACTTTGTCTCTATACCAGTCACTAATTAATAATAAATACAAATTAATAGGTAAGATAGCTCTCAAATTAAATAATCAATAACATTTTGTAATGTATAATCCGTCAAGCTATATATATATATATATATATATATATATATATATATATATATATATATATATATATCAGTTAAATCATTTTTTACACATAAAATAATCTAAAAAATCATTTTCTACACAACAATTTAAAAATTAAATTGTTCAAAATATTAATGATATCTAAAAAACCTATTGTATCTAATAAAAATGATATTTAAAAAGTCATTAAAAAAAATTACTATAAAATATTTAAAAAAATATAAGTATTTAAAAATTAAAAAAAAGTCAAAAAATTCATTAATATTTTCCAAACAATTTATTTAATATTAAAAATAAGTCGAAAAAATTCATTAATATTTTTCAAACAATTTATTCTTTTGAAAAAATCAATTTTCTTAATTAAAATTCGAAACTATTCAATTTAACGACCCTACAAGAACTAAAAATAACAATTATATTGCTGATGAGTATTTTGCCTTTCATTACAAGATTTTAGATGTTCTCCAAAACTTGTTTTTAGACCTTGAAAAACATTCTGGTCTGCTTAATCTCGATTAGAGCCCACCATCAAAAACCTTAAATAGAAACCATGTTAAAATATTTGACTGGCTGTATTTTACTACAACCTGTCTTATTAATAACAAAAATAGAATCCTAGATTTACATTCATTATTATCCATCTCCTGCCTGGAACACCATGGACAAGATTAATGATTGAATCATTCATGTACTTATTGCATTATGTAATACACGTTTCTGGGATTTCATTATAAAGCAAATCAGCTCCCATTTAATGATAGGCTGCAGAAAAGCCACGAGGGCTACAGTCCTAAGCCAGATGGGCATTGGACTTATAATCAACCTGAACAATTCAGTGCCCATGGCAGGTACTGCTCATTCATTTTATAAACAATACCGAGAGAATATGATAATACTAAATCTCATTTATGTCTAAACATATCGAATAAAATTTGTCTTGGGAAGTATGCCCAAGCCTCATCGAAATTACAAAGCCTTGTCCTTATGTGTTTTTAATGCAAAGTAAATTTGAATGGCATCCATGTGCCTTGTACGCTAGAGGAATGCAGAAACGGACAAGCTATTTGGAGCTATTCTTTTAATACTAGTCTTAACAGTAGAATAGATCTGTGCACCAAGATTTAAAGCGGGGATTGGGTAAGATTTCTTCAAGCAAAATCTGTTAAACTTCAAAGAAAAGCTTGGATGATGAACCATTTTGCTCTACACTGTGATTTGACAGAAGTGATTTGATTGGTTTTCATTGTGAATTTTTGTAGCTTGGAACTGTCAAAAGCGTCTTATATGAACTTGAAGATGGCTGATTCTTCTAGTGGTGAGATGAAGAGAGGAGCTTGGACTGCCCAAGAGGATGAGTTGCTGCTTAATTACATGGCAAGCCATGGAATGGATGCAGGTGGCTGGACAACTCTCCCAATTAAAGCAGGTGAAGGATATGATCAAATGAGATAATGATTCCATATTTGTCATGTGGTGTTTGCCAAATTTCTCTTGTGGCCCAGCTTCAATATGTATGATACATTTTCGTTTAGAAGTTTAGAAGCTTGTTTCTTGAGATTTTTTTTATCATCAAACATGTTTGTAATTGTAGCTATATGATCCCACGAAGATTGTTTCTCTGGATATTTTTGATCATCAAACATGTGTGTGATTGTGCTGAATATGATTACATGAAGATTTTTTCTCTGGATATCTTTGATCATCAAACATGTTGATTTATGCTCAAATGATTACATTAAGATTTTGTCTCTGGGTATCTTTGATCATCAAACATGTTGATTTATGCTCAAGATGATTACATGAAGATTTTGTCTCTGGGTATCTTTGATCATCAAACATGTTGATTTATGCTCAAGATGATTACATGAAGATTTTGTCTCTGGGTATCTTTGATCATCAAACATGTTGATTTATGCTCAATATGATTACATGAAGATTTTGTCTCTGGGTTCTTTGATCATCAAACATATGTGCAATTGTTGTCAATATGAATACCAGAAGATTGTATCTCTGGGTATTATTGATCAACAAACATGTGTGCAATTATGTCTAATATGAATACATTGCAGCTAACAGCAACTACTTGAAAGAAAATATATTCTATTCTTCAATCGATTGAAGCTCCAAAATCAGTTAGTTTGATTCAAGTTTCTTTAAGAATTAGCAGTGAGAACTAAAAAACACAGTTATCCTTTCTGCAGGTTTGAGGAGGAGTGGGAAAAGCTGCAGGTTCAGGTGGATGAATCACCTGAAACCCAACATAAACCATGGCAATATATCTCCGGATGAAAAAGAGCTTATAATCAGACTTCACCGCCTTCTTGGCAATAGGTAATAATTTTACTAGAACTCATAATTGCATTTTCCAAAATTTCATTCCATTGAAGATTATATGTAGGAGATTATAACTCCTATCTGTGCATTTGTGCTTATATTATTGCAGGTTAATATAAAATCTGTTTCATCGTCTACTTAGTTTCATGTATTGAACTATCACGCAACAAATACTAGTATCCTTAATGTTTAGCCAAACTATTGTATACAATTTCCCATCAGTGTACTGGATTGCCACAACATATACCTGTGTTGTTAACTTTCAGACAGACTGTTTTGCAAAACTTATAAGGTGCTCAGTGATCTAAGAAATGTCAGTTTTGAAATAGATTTCCAAACCTTGTTTGATTGCCATTGTAAATATTTATGACTGCAACTTAACTTATATAAAACCTTCATTTATATTTTAAAATCTATTAACTGTTTGTTTATTGGGTATTTGAGTAGATGGTCGTTGATAGCAGGGAGATTACCTGGTCGAACAGATAACCAGATAAAGAATTACTGGAACACTCATTTGAGCACTAAAAACTCATCCAAACAGTTGGATCAGAAAAACTGTGAATATAGGAAGCCCGAGAAACAAGCCAAACATTGTTGTGAGATCCCATCAGGAACAAAAGAATCCATGGCCCAAAACTCTGAGCAGTATCCATACATTTTCCCCAGAGAATATCCATGTACTTCTGCTCCTGCTGCTATTTCTCTATTCCCTGAACTCGATCTGAGTTTTCCAGATCTTGACTGGTTCTGCAACTCGAATTTGGATAGCCCCATTATCGACTTTCCTGATCCCAATTATTCATGTGCATTTTCTAATGAGTTGGGCTTCTTATTGCCTGAAGAGAATAAGTTTCATGGGAACAACTCATGCTGATTATTTGTTGACAATAAAATACAATGTACCATAGTACTGAGCTTTGCTTGAAGTAAGTTGCAGTCAAGAACATGGTCTGCAACAATATATCAGATTCTTGATGCATTAGTAGATCACAATGAGAGAGAGAACACATTCATGTAACCTACTCTGATAACATTAAAGATGTTTAGTTTATCATCTCAAAGCTGGATGTCGCATTTCATTGTTGTCCATTCAATAAAGGTGTTTGTCTCATTTGAGACAACTTTTTTTCAAAAAAATGCAAGTGGTTGAGCTAATGTTGACATATGGTTCTCATTTCGCACTTATTTATTATATTTTCTGGCATGGACATGTCCATTTATTGGATCTATCTCTGGTTTGTGATTTCTTTTTATGGCCCACACAAGGAGCACAAAGAATGTAGCGAGGGAAATAATGGTATATGGGGAATATAATTATATTAATTTTTTCCTCGTTGAATTTGAAAGTCTCACTCTATTCAATGTACAAGATAAGTATCAAGCAATTATGGAAGAGAGGAAGATCCTCTTCAGTATCATTAGAAAATGGAGAATGCCTTTTTAGGGTTTAGATGGTTTTTGGGGTGTGCCCTTAAAAGCTTGTCCCATTCCTTGATCTAAATGATATTAAACTTTCAGGCTTTGTCTCTGCTTTTTCACAAGTTCTCCTTTCAATACATGAGAATATTAGCTAAGATAGTCCAAATATTTTGAAACTCTAAAGAAGCCAATTTGATCTTATTTCATAAATTTGCATTTTATTATATTATATGTGAATATTAACTTATCATAGTCTGAATATTTTGAAAATCTAGAGAATAGAGTTTGCTCATAAAATTAATCTTATCATCTTTCTTGTAATTACCTCAATCTATTTTCAAAGTATTGTACAAAATCACACAAAACAAAGTCTTGATTCTTTATATAAACAAGTAAACGTGGCAATGATGAAGCATTGGATTAATATAAGAAATAGACCCCTTCTAAAAGCAGCAATTAAGGTATGTTATAAATTAAGTAAATATTTTCATCTCTTGAAAATTAATATGGTGATATAATCATTTCATCTATATATTGGTATGAAAAGAATAATTGTTTTTAACATGTTTATTTTAAATTCATTTCTTAATGATCCTTTAGGTTAGTCATCTAGCTAAGTGTAGGCTACAATGCATTCTATTACTTTTACAATTTAAATACTCTAAAATTGAGATCAACAAAAAATAATGAAGCTTGTTAATCTAAATGTAAATACTAATCTAATCAAATTTAGAAGATAAATAGATATAAGAAACAATTGAAGTGAACATTACTCATCATATATGTGCATATACGATTTGTATAAATGGTTATGCAATCATCCAAGATATTGATGAAAAGAATAAATCATAATAATCAATTTGCACAAGACAATCAAAGATTGGAATTGCAACACATCCTGGCTATTCCAATATATTGAGGATGCAAATACAAGATGCAATTCAATAAAAGAGAATTCTCAAGCAAGATGGAAAAGATACTTAAATGAGAGTGAATTGCTAGCCTTACAGGATATACTACTTAGTGATGAGTAAAATTACTACATATATATTGAATGAGGATAAAGATCCATTAATCAACATAGGGAAGTATATACTCAACAACCTTTATTATATGCAACATGTCACTTACCTAAGTAAATATATCCTAAGGTGTATACTAGAGTGAAACAAAATAATTAAATGCATAGAAAATAAAATGCACCAGCATCCCCTCATAAGTGTAGCTTAGGTGGGTAGAAATATGTCCCAACAAATGTGTAGCCATATTAGGTACTCATGTACAAAATGATCTCCTCAAAAGAAGAGAAGAAAACATAAGAGTAGGAGAAATTCAATTAAACTTGAATAAAAGAATATATGTTAGCATATCAAGCCTAAGGATCATTTTTAAATTCTCTTTATAAGATATTTATAAATTTCATCTCTATTTGCCCTTATTTATAAAGACAATCTCCACCAATAGTTGGGTAAGTTGTGTGATTATCAACTTCCCTCTAAATTATGGAGGTACAAGTCCCTTCTAAGATCGAATCTTCTAATCTTTTAATAATAAAATTAGGATTTTCTTTTAACTAGAAAGAAAGAAAGGAATCCAAAACTTATTCAAAATAAATAAATAACATTTAGGAATTTACTACTTATTGTGATAGTTGGAAAATAGGATAGGCCAAGTAGGTTGATAATCCCCTCTTCCAATCACATTAGAATACAAAGCCACCAAGAGATGAATATGATTGACTAACCCCTTATCCAAGAGAGTCAATTCAGTATCTATGCTCCTAGGGCTTCTATTTTTGTGTTTGCTTGGAGATGTTAATTGGAATGATACAAAAGGCTAGGGTTTTAGGCTTAAATCTGAAAATGAGTGTAACAAAAATCTATAAACTACAAATGAGATGCAAAAAAGAAACAAGAAGAGTACAATGCACTTGTGATTCAAATCTAGACTATTTCTACTGAGACTGGGTCACCCAAGGTGCCTAATTCTTGATACTGAGAAACTAGCTAAGACTCTTAATCTAGATTCCTAGGCATATGTCCTATATTTGGGTGAATTTTGAGCTGATTTTGAGGGGAATATAGCGCAGAGGGTGCCTTGCTCCCAAGATTGGGGTTCCCTAGGCAACTTGCTCCTAGCAAATGAGGCTGAAATTTGAGATCTAAATCTATGGCAATGTCAGCAAACGGTTTCTTTTGTTGGAATCTAACCTGGACCTGTAGTTGAACCTCCAACACAAAATAATGGCGTGTGTGGCTATATAGGGGTTTGCCTTAGTCAATCTCCTATTTTGGTGATTTCCACCTTCACAAATAGTCAATGTTGTAATTGGAATTGTGTGTGCTCTTAAATATTAAGTATTTCTAAGATTGCTTTGAGCTAAATATGCATAAAAATAACCTAGAGATCTATTGAACACTATCGAAAGCTGAGAGGGGGGGGGGGAGGGGGTGAATCAACATATACAAAAACTTGATCACATTAACCAAAACATTCATCCAAATATTTATGCATAAAACCATCAAAACATCAAAAGCATCATTGCATTTTTTAAATGGCTCCTACCCGCCCATTTCTGACCATTGTTGTTCCTACTGTTTCCATACCTGCTATGGATGGTTTTCCCCCTCCCTTCTGCATGGAGGCCTCCATCACTGTTGCCAGTGTTTTGGGCCTTAGCTGGTTCGTGTGGTGCTTCTATTTCGGCCCGCCCTTGTGTCTTTGTGCCGACCAACGATGTATCTACCCCTGCAGTAGATGGATTGCCCTTCATGGATGCCCTTCCAAAAGGAGTTGTGGTTGTAACTCCTCATTCTATTTTTGCGGCTTATGATGGTGTCCCTACTACTAGTCCATGTTGTCCTTCCACTGTTGTTGACACTAGGGGTGTGAATGCCCTTGGTGATGCCTTGGTTCCCCCTAAACCTACCCCTTCATTGGTGGATGAAGTTTTTCTCATGTGGCCAAATTTGTTGCTCATCCTCCTAAGGGTATTCATCCCCTTCCCTGTGCCAAATCCTCCCCTATGGTGGTTTGTGATCACGATGTTGTGGATAATATTAATTTTTATTAACATTGTGCATTGGTGTGCAGATTTACTAGGTTTTGGCCTTCTCTTCTAGACCTCCATCATTGGGTGAGTGATTCTTGGAAGCCTCTGGTTTCTTATAGCATTGATATTTTTCATTGTGCTAAAGGTTTTTTATTGCTTCCTTTACTTATTTCTTAGATAGAGATTTGGTGTTGGGCAAGGTGTGGGCTTGGGGTGATCACCCTCTTTCTATTAAGCACTGGACAACTTCTTTTAACCCACTTATTGTGTGTCCAATATGGGTTCGCCTTCCTAATCTTCCTCTCCAATTATGGAAGCAATCTTGCCATGAGGCCATTGGTAACTCTATTGGTCATTTTTTGAAAGTGGATGATGCCATGTCTTGTATAGGGCATTGTACTTTTTCCCATATTTTAATTGACATCAATATCTCTTTGCCTCTCTCAAGGGATGTGGTTAGTATGGTTGGGGATAGGCCATAGATGCAACGGTTGGATTAAGAGGGCCTCCCCTTTTACTGCAATAAATACTTCTCAATGAGTCATCTTGTTGTGGATAGTTCTATTCCACGACATAGGGGTGTTGCTACTTGGTGGAAGAATGCTATTATTGATCATTTGATAGTCAATGTTTTTGACTCTGATTCTGTTGTCTCCTCTCGAGAGGAATTTGTGTCCCTCACTACTGTTGAACTTTCTATTGAACCTCCTATTGTGGCCTTCTTTGTTCCTGAAGTCCCCACCCCATTTTCTCCTATTCCACGGTCATAATCTACTCCTACTGAACCAACTTATAGTGCTATTTCACAACAGCCTACTATTATTTTGTAG
This sequence comes from Cryptomeria japonica, assembly GCF_030272615.1. Classification (NCBI taxonomy): domain Eukaryota; kingdom Viridiplantae; phylum Streptophyta; class Pinopsida; order Cupressales; family Cupressaceae; genus Cryptomeria; species Cryptomeria japonica. The sequence goes on from NC_081408.1 coordinate 774,212,666, forward strand.
TAGTCTCCTATTGTTCTATTGCAGCACTCTATTGACACTATTGATTATAACCCTATGGGGTCTCTCCCAATTGATCTCTCTCTTGATGGTCCTAATGATAGTATCCATTGGATAATGGTTGCTCGCAGGCAGAAGGGGAAGTCTTCTCCCCTCCCCCAAACCCCTCTTTTTTGGGGTTCAGGTGTCTCTCCCCTTCCTTGATTGGGATTTTGGGTGTTTTCCAGTGTGACAGGGCTTTCTTTGGCCCATCCGACTGTTTTTTTGGGGGGTTTGACCCCTGTTTTTTCTTTCTTACTGCCTTAAGGCTGTTGTTTTAAGGGGCAATACCCTTGATGTTTTGGTGTTGTTCATGAGCTATTGATAGTCTTTGACTATGTTAAGGGTCAATGCCTCGGTTAACGATGATTTACTAATCAAAAACATCAAAAGCATCAACACAAGTAAACCAAAAATTTTACATGGAAAACCCAAACTAGGAAAAACCATTGTGAGAATCTAACTCATAATATATATCAATAGTTTACAATGAATATGCCTTCTTGCCAAAGAGCTCACTACTTCAAATTTGTATACTAAGGTGGAAAACCTTTGGTAAGATACAAAATTGAGCCTTGGTTAACTAAAGTTCACTTCTTCAGGGAAAGATACAAACTGTTATTCAGATACAATAGAAATAATATATTAAACTGTATACAAAATAGTATCTGCGAATGTGGATAACAGTTCACAATTTGTGCTCATCTGTCTGCTCTACACAACCACCGAACCTTAGATCTACTTTGCACTTTTTTCAAATCATCATAGTGATGCGAGAACTTCCAAATTTTATAACTTTTGACTTGATTGTCTATTTGGGTTGAAATTTGACGTGGAGGTGTATCATGAGGATTTGGCATTGCCCCAAGCAAAATTTTCTTAAAATAGTCATGTGAATAGATCAACAAGTAAATCACCATTTCAAGTTGTTTATGTTAGGAATCCTAAGGTTGTTTTAGGCTTGGTTTAGCTACCACTTGACTAAAGAATCAGTGATGATACAAAAGCTTTTGCAGAATGCCTTCACCAGTTGCAAACAAAAGTGAGGCTGAAGTTGGAGGCAAGTAATGAGAGGTAGAAGGCTCTATAAGATATTAGTAGATGACACCAAGTTTGTAGTGAAGGTGATATGTTGATGGTTTATTTGTGAAGAGAGAGGTTTCCCACTGGATCATACCTCAAGTTGAAGTAAAAGAAAATTGGTCCTTGAAGGGGTTTCAAGAAAATCAATATAATGCTTATGAGGTAGATTTTTCAGCCCCTCTAGATACTTCCCTCGTGTTTAATGTTTCTGATTTGTATACTTTTCATGGTGAAGATCATGATAATGAGAGTGAGGAAGAAGTGGATTGGCAGCGATCAATTCCAAGCAAGAAAAGGGAAAAGCTTACACAAATTTTAGATAGGAAGACCATTCATACCAGGCAAGGAGAATACAATAGATACTTGGTATAGTGGGAAGGGTTGGCACCTGCAGAGAGAAAATTGAATACATAGTGGGACTTGAAGTAGCTAGATCAGATTAAGTGGTAGCACTTTGAGGACAAGAACCTGCAGGAACTACATTCTTTTCAACTAGAGGAGAATGATGCATGGACTTCAGGAGGTCATAACTTTTGACTCGGTTGTCTATTTGGGTTGAAATTTGACATGGAGGTGTATCATGAGGAGTTTTTTGGATTCTTGATAGTACCTCTAAGTTATTTTGGACCTCAAATCGATGCATTTTACAAGGGCTAATTCCTTCATCTTGGGCCTCAAAGCTACAAGCTTTTTTAATTTTTTTTCTTCGAGTTTTTAGAAAGTTGTTTTTTCAGTTCTTGTCAGACTCATAACTCTTATCAGTTTATAAGGGTGGTGATTTGTGTTATAGTTATATTTTTTATATTTGTAGACACATAAATCTGTCCACTAAATTAAATAAATACTTAGTATTTATTTGATACACTAATATTCCTCTATTAATTAAATTTACATTTAATTAATTCATTCAATCCCCATTCTATTATTTTAATTAAATAAATTACATAAATTTATTTAAATTAAAATCCCTATCTATAACCCAATTATTAAATAAATCTAATTTATTTAATTTCCCTCATTACTCTCATTTAAATAAATCAGCATTTATTTAAAAACACAAATCAAATTCCCCTTTTAAATAATTCAATATTTATTTAAAAATCCCACCCCACTTGCATTTTCCTACAAATGCAAGTTGCACCAATAAATCAGTTTTATTTTAATTAAATCCTATTTTCCCTCACCCACTTGTAAAATCCTACATCTCCCACTTGCCTCCTAAACCTCTTCTAGAAATTCTTCTAATCACTTCCAATTTAGCCTAATCCCCCTCTCTAGTCATTTGCACATTCCCAAACAAAGGTCACTTCTAAAAAATGCCTCAAAGTCTTTGAAATGCATTAAAGGCTTTTATTCTTCAACAAGTTAACCCCCAAAGTCTTTCAGAGCCTTTATGGCTCTTACATAACCATTAATGGTTAACTCAACTTACTCACATGGTTAGAGGCTTTCCTTCTAACCCAACCCTCATTTAACTCATAGGTCTCTTCAAGCATTTATTGCTTTGACCATAGTTATCCCTATTAACTCTTGCACAAGAGTTTATCCACTAGATAAAAGCAATTACCCTTGGATAAAAGCTTTATCCACTAAATCAAGCCTAATCAAACCCTCCTAGGGTAACCTTCATGTCATCTCAAGCATTTAATGCTTCTTCAGTCTCCTCTCAAGCCATCTCATGTTGACACTTGTCATCATGGGATTGGGTTGAAAGCCATCACATGGATCACAAACCAATCAATCCTAGCCCTTCATAAGCTCACTCAATCTTGGCCATTCAATCAACATTTTTCCCTATAAAAGGACCTCATTGCTCAAATAAAGAAAAAAACATTTTGCATTGTTATTATACTAAGATTCAGATAGACATTAATTAGGAGCTTTCTCATAGTAAACCATTTACACTTGCATAAGCATTTGTTTTCATTTTTACAACCTACAACCATCTTGAATCTTCATATGACATCCATGGATAGTGCTAAAAGTTGAGAGCTACACTCATGTGGGACTTGGAGAGGAGAGGAACAAGGGAGAAACATCTATTAGCCTCTTTGGGAGCATCTTGGGGAGTCTTCTTTCTCTCTTTCATTTATGTATGATTCTTATTGTTTGCTTTATCTCTCTTGGTATGCATCTTAAGGTTTTTGAGTTCATTTGTATTTAGTTTTGGTTGGAACTAATCTACTAACGTTTGAACTTGTGTGTGTGCCTTGTGCCCCTTTTGCCTTACATCAATATTCTTAGAATTTTTGGTGATTGTTTGGATGGATTTGAAAATTACCTAAGATGGCAAATTTTGGATTTTGTAAGAATCTGCCAAATAAGAAAACTTTTAGTTTGTAATTAAAATAAGATTATTTTCCTTTGCAGTAACAAAGTGGTTGAAGGATAATGGAGAATAGTTGATTTCATCCCTGTATTTGTTTGGTTTCTTATTTCCCGTTGTTAATGGTGAACACTAGGTTCTAACTCGATTGCATCATTTGGTATCAAAGAAGGAAGATGGTTGGGAGAGGAAGAGGAAGAGGAGGTCTTTCACATATGCATGGAGCTATGAAAAACCTCCAAATACAGGTGGGCGACCTTGTATAAATGATGGCAAATAAAATAATAAGGCAAACAAGAGAAGATTTTGATGATGAAGTAGGCCAAGAAATATGTGTAGACCAACATGTAGACACCAAGAAGAGGAAGAGAAATTAAATGAACTACCCTTTAAGGAAAGGATGTTCAGGGCATTAGAAGGGAGAAATGATGGGATCAAGACCAACGTATGACAAAGGGAAAGAAAGTGAAATTCACATGCACCAAGTTAAAGGGTCATGCAATGATCTAGTGGGATCATTTAAAAAAAGTAAGAGCTTGAAAGGGAAAGGAGAAGATAAGAACTTGAGATAAGCTGGAGAAGAAAATGAAAGAAAACTTTCTACCAGTAGACTATGCACAAACTATTTTTCAAAGACTTTAGAACCTGTGATGGTATGATGAAAGAATAAGTATCTGATAGATTATTGAGGGGGGGGGGGGGGAGGGCGGGGGGGGGTGGTGAATCAGTAAACTGAAAAACTAATATAAACTTCCCAATCTCAAATTCAAACTCACAAAGTAAACTTTCACTATCAAGATCAATACTCATAAGAATACTCAACATCAATCGGTTAACTGTTATAACAACTTAACAGTAAACAAATTCAATCTTGTAAACATCAAAATGCTTAATCATATATCAACACATTCCATCTCTCAATGCTTCCAGTTATCATGTCTTGTCAGAATAGTTAAGTAGTCAATCAAATAAACATATATGATCATAACCAAAAAAAAATTCACCACTTGACACAAATATTTATATGTGGAAAACCCAAATAGGTAAAAACCCCGGTGAGATGAGACTCACAAGATAGCTATCTGAAATCTTCTGAAGTTTGCCCTGTTAGGAGCCAAGCCTGTTAAAGCTTTTACAATAAGTCATGTTAAGAACTGGTCCTATTAGGAATCACCCAGTTAACGGATTTACAAAATGCCTTGATGAAAAGAAAATACCCTGTTAGGAGTAACCTCGGTAGAGGATTTGAGAATCCAAGCTAATGAACCACCTTGTTAGAGGATTTAAGAAGTAACCAAGCTTGTTAGAGCTTACCCAGTTAGGGGATTTTACTTCTGCTGTAATTGTTAGAAAACAACAAGTTTTCTTGATCTGTCTGAATAGCACTACATTTTCTTGATCAGATCCTTTTAAGCTTCAATCTGCCTTTACTCAAATTGTAGATTCATTCTCTGGTTAGGAAGCCACACACTCAACTGATTTCTACCAACACTTTGCCAACAACTTTACAAACAACTTCATCGACCTTAAATACAAATCAATTAGGTCGGTAACACAAGAAAAACCTAATTCTCTCATAGAGATTACAAACAAATTGGTTCAAGTGTGATCGTTGGATTTACATAGCAATCTATACACATTCTTCAAGAAAATTCCAACCGCTCCATGATCACCGCTTCATCAGACTTTGTAACTCATCACGTGCTATGCATTAGATGCAATCCACTTTGCTCATTCCCTAGAAAATCAAACAAATGAACAAATGTGCCAAAACAATCTAAACTTATCCTCATACAATGATCACACGTGTCAGTATCATTACTGCTCATCATTAGATCTTAAACCAACAAACTGATCGGTTAGCTTTTAACAAAAACAACTGGTAGGGTTTACCGGTTACATTGCATAGAAAGGGTTTAACCTTATACACCGGTTTACTGGTTCAACTCACAAACTTATATACCGGGCTACAACATCTTCCTCAAATCTCTTCCTACCGATTACAAGACAATATCAATAACAACAATAATATCAGCAATATCATAAATACCATTATCAGTTCAATTGACATCAATGACAACATAACATATCATTAATGCAATCTTCATGCAAATGCCAACAATCTCCCCCTTTGGCATTGATGGCAATACAATTATCAACGCCTCTGATTGTTGTTGTGATTCGTGAATAGGAATCTTGGTTTACATTACCAAGTATTCACCATGCTCTGTTTGTCTTCAGCCTGTCGCTAGTTTCCATTTGCCAGTCACATAATTCTTCTCCTCAATCACATAATTCTTCTCCCCCTTTGACAACAATGCCAAATTGAAAGTAAAACATGTAATGTTAAAATTTCACTTTGCATCAACAACATACTGCAACTTGATGCTCCCTCTGTGGAATACATCTACTTCTTCATCAATCCATGTAAAATTTTGCAAGTGATTCAAGGGCTGATGCAATCAACATCATGCTCAACTAACTTCATGAAGAGGGACAACCCCCAATTGACTTCTAAGATACTCAAAAGTGGTCTTAGGTAGAGGTTTGGTAAAGATATCTGCAAGTTGCTCCTTGGTAGAAACATGCTCTAAGATAAGATCTTTACTTTGAATGTTTTCCCTCAAAAAGTGATACTTCAATTCAATGTTCTTGGTGCCAGCATGCAAAACATGATTCTTAGAAATATTAATGGCACTTGTATTATCACATAAAATCTTTATAGGTTATGAGATCTTCAACTTAAAACCTTCCAAAATGTGCCTCATCCAAATAGCTTGTGTGCAATTCATATAAGCTGCAACATACTCAACTTCAGTAGTAGATTGTGAAGTACAACTCTCCTTCTTACTACTCCATGAAACTAGCCTTCCTCCTAGAAAGAATGCTCCATTGGTAGTACTTTTCCGGTCATCAATGTTTCCTACCCAATCAGCATCTGTGTATGCCTTCAAATCAAAGTTTCCTCCATATGGATACTGTTAGGCCCAATATGGAAAGCTAATGTACTGAGAGGGGAGGGGTGAATTAGTACTTCAAAAAATTTCTTCAACAATAACTTTACTGTTAAGCATAAACTGAATAGTGCAGTAACATAATATAATGCTAAAACAAATAAATAACAATCATACATGATTCACTCCATAACACATATATACTTGCACATATATCTAATCCTGAATTCATGCTGTATAAATAGATCTCTTATGTCGGTGATCTGGTCCATGCTTCGATCTTACAAACATGATTTCTCGAATGAATAACCATGCAAAATATTTCATTGGTTAGATGACCTCAAAATCATACGCAATCTTTAAGTGCAATTTCCAATGTGATAACAGTTACTTGTTCCTCGATCTTTTTAACATGTTTCCCATATATGTCTAGTTTTAGTGAATCTGGTAACACGTTTCACTCGGTGTGTATTCACTCGGTATATCATTCTTTCTGCTCGGTAGACATAGAGTGTTACTCGGTAGAGTGTTCGGTGTATACTACGTGCTGAGACTACTTTCTTCTATAACCGATTGCACTGTGCTTACTGACTGTTCTATGCTTACCGACTGAAAGATTTAGTAGAAGTAACTGACTAGAATATATAGAATAAATTTGAACATAAGACTAATGGCAATCTTAGTAAGTAGTAACAATCTCCCCTTTTGACATTAGTTGAGATGTTTGACAAAAACTACTTTCAAAGTTATAACTCAAAAATCTATATACTTGCAAAATTTGACTAAACTGACAATATATACATTTGTCAATGAAATAGTATATTCAGATATACTCCCCTTATCAATATACGGTACATAACTCTGATTTTGCATGCTCGGTGATCAATGTTCTGTGTGCTGCTCTTGTTCTTTGCTTACTGCTTTGTTCACCGCTCAGTATACTCCCCCTGTATACTACACTCCCCCTGTATACTTTGATACTATACTCCCCCTTTTTGACAAACATTAAAATTTAGTTACCATTTGGTGGAGGCAACTGGTCAAAAATGGATTTATACTTTGTCCTTGCTTCGGTGAGGGCGACAGAGAGTGCATCCTTGACACTGTCCATTAAAGAATTTTGTGCTTGAATGTTAGCCAATAGAGAAATTAAGCCATCTAATGTGCGTCCCTCTTGTGTAGTAGATAGGTAAGTGGCTCGGATGATCTATTCTTGAACGGAGGACAAGTGTGGAATGAATAAGGTTTGAAGAGTCATAATGTCCATCCTTATTTTGTGCTCTTCATTCCCGAGTTCCAATTATTGAGCCATGAGCTATTGTAACTTTGTATAAAAATTCTGAATAGAATTGGGCTCGGTGGTCAACTTATTTGAGAGATCGGTGATCTCTTTCTCAATTGCTTCTATTTTATTTTTGATATCTTTAATGAATAAAGAGAATGTACAGAGTTTCTGAAATAAATAAAGAATGTGCTTGAGTTGAGGGGACAACTCAGCAATAAATTTGACAAGTTTAACTTTGCCAATAGCAATAGCTTTCTATACCTCTTCAATCATTTTTGCAGTGAGCTCTTTGTCCTTTAACTTGCTCAAATATTCAGATGCATCTACTCCAGATGTCTCTATCTGATTGAGGAGTTCATCCAGATGAATATGGATGGCTGCATCTGTTGACACTGCAGCTGCGGGTAGCATATCTGATAATAGTGTCTTTACCTTCTGAAGTACTTTATTTTTCTTTTGTATGGCCATTTGTTTTTCCTAATCGGCCTTTGCTTTGCATAGTTCACCAAATTCAATGGGTGCTTGCCCTTTTAATTTTGATATGTCTACATTGGGCAAAACTATTGGTTTCGATATATCTACCTTGAAACTATGCTTTTTCATCTTCTTTTCTTTAGATTTGGCCGGTTGAACCAATACAATAGCTTGGGAGGCTTGTGGATCCTCGGTAGGTTGCTCGGTGGAGGCAACACTTTTGTCCGTTTCTTTAGCCTTTGCTGAGTCCTTCGGTGGCTCGGTGCTCAGGGTCTCAGTTGCAACATTTTCAGTGTTAGGAGGATCCTGAGAGGTTTGTTCCCCGATGGCCTGAGGAGTAGCTTCTCCTTCTGTAGACTTGTGAACCTCTGCACCTTGTTCAGTATCTTGAGGGGCCTCGGTTGCAACAGAATGAGTGACCGGAGGATAAGGCTGAACTTGTTCCAAAACTGACTCACTGGATACCAATTTTGCATAGGCATTGCCTTCTATCATTTCCTGTTAAGGTGCCTCAGTGTCCATGATGTCTTCATCAATTTGTATGGTGTCAATAGGGTCTTGCTCGGTGACATCAACAATTTCAATTGTAGCTTGCTCACCAACATCCTTGATTCTAAAGATTTCCTACCACTTTTCTTTTGTCTCATTTTCCACTTCAATATACAGACCATTCATCAGTTTTAAGGCTCTTTTTTTGACGAGGAAATTTGTGTGGTAGGTTGTCAAATTTTCTTTGATTTCATCTACCGACATGTCTGGAAAGAGATGTACCAGACTTCTTTCTCTAATCTATTTTTCCGAGTCCATTGCATATTTCCACCTGTTATCAATATGCACATACAATTCTTTTGGAAGAGAATTGGATACTTCCAATGGGACCAATCGAAATTTTAGAAGTGTGCAGATGACAGCTTCTTCTATTTGTCTCTTCTCATCATTAGATCTGGTTTCATACTTAACATATCTGAATCCTCCAAATCCACCATATTCTTTCAAGTTAGTACAAAAATTAGCAACACTATGTACATTTTCCTTTGTACTCTTAACAATATAAAATTTGTTAGCATCTTCAGACTCTGTGTCACTAGACTCTTTAGTCAAAATGAGTCTTCGAGTAGATTTCTTATAGGTCTTTGTTACCTTAGGAACAACAACAGTCTTTGGTTTCTTACTCGGTGACACTGCAGATGATCTTGTGTTTGGGCGCTTTACTGAGGGAGTTGGTGATGCCTTTGATGTGTCCTGTTTCTTCCTCTTCAGAACTTTCCCTTTAGGCAACTTGGTGCTTAGTGTAATAGTAGCCTCTTGAGCTTCTGATTCCTCCTCGGTGATTACTAGTGTGCCCTTGACAGGTGTGGAGGAAGAACCTTCTCCAAATTTATCTGATAGTGCCTTGATCATCTTTGTTGCTTTTCTTGTAGCTTTTGGTATTACAATGCTCATCTTTACTTTCTCTTTCACTACTTCATATGTTCCATACCTCAGCTCGGTAGCATGCCTTGGTAGTTTAAGAAAGGCATCTATCTTCTGTTGTGTGATGTCAAAGTCAATCTCATAACCCATAGGTGGCAAAGACTGAGTTCTTGGTTCCATAGCATTCACATAGCAGTAGTCGGTGTCTACTTCAAAACATATGTCATCTTTGTATTTTTCCACTAGCTAGGGTGGAATTCTATACTTGTTATGCATCTTCTCTTGAAACTTGCTGAAATAATCATCCACAATATCATTGAAGTTGTCACCTAGACGTTTGATAAAGTCATTGATTTGAAGGGTGACTAGTCGGTGTAGCTCCCAAACTACTTTACTGACTGTTGGAAAGAATTTTTCAAAATAGAAAAACATGCATACTAATAGTGATCCAAACTTTAGTGTATTGGCCGAGTTGTTCTTCTTTGGCTTTCTGATGGTGTTCAGATTCTCAAACAGGTTTTTCAGCAATACTTCACAAAGATCAATTTTCATTCCCTTTTTTCACAATTTTGTATGCTAAGTCGACTACTGCACAGGGTAGACTGTTTTCCCTTGCCGATTGGAAGAAACAATAACCTATCACTCTAATAGCAAACTTTAGCTCTGCATCATTTACATTATTCAGTTTCAATCCTCTACAATCGGATTCCACTCTGGTTAAGGTGATCAATTCCTTTTGTGATATCATCTTCTGAGCTCGGGCATGATCATAAATAGGGTAATGGGTGATCAGATGAATGATTTCCTTGGTGATTTTGAATGGTTGCTCCTCTAACCACATGAAATCATCATGAACTCTGCTTAGAACAAACTTGACCCACTGGGGTTTGAATAAATGGGGATAGGTTAGGGCTTCAGTCAATCCCTTGATCTTAATGTGCTCATACTTGCTATCCAATTTCCCATCGGTGCACAATTCATCATAGGTGTCTTTGATTTCAACATGACCTAGTTCTTCAACTCGGCATTTGGTGAAGAATCTGACATCCTCAACTAGTAAAACTCTATCCAGGATGAGTGAAAATGCAGTTTTGTCATCCGGTTCTGATGCTACTTTGGGAGTTAGAGAGTATTTTAGTGAGGGCTTTTCAACATTCTTAACAATAACGGGTTCTTGGATCTTCGGTGCCATTGTAGATTTCAGATAGAAATTATCAAAAGATCCTTAGGGTTTGAAAACTTTCAAACGACAAACGTTTTTCCTCTTAACAAATATGAAACAGAAATCTTCAACAGATATGATCGGTAAACCAGCTTAACAATGCATTGAGATTGATGTAAATACCTTGAATTTCGCTTCAGAGGAGGTTTGATCACCTTGGAATCGCTTTGCTCTGCTTCCTTGAAAACTTGGTAAGTGAAAAATGACTACGTAAATGCTTTAAGTATACAATATACCTTATCAGGCTCCATGCAGGTTAGGTTAAAACATTAAATGCACTCGGTTCCACTAAACTTTCTTTCCTTTTTGCACTTTAACCGAGTAACCAAACTTCCTTCATTTACCGACTTGATAGGCTTCCTGTATTCACCGACTTGACAGGTTTCCTGTATAGTGCTTTCAAAAGACTTTGATAGAATTTCAAACTTACTAATACATCTTAGCTATGCAGATTTTGAATTAAGTACATAATAAAATAGAAACTATTTAAGATTTAACCTTGAGAGAATTCAGTCCCTTCATACCTTTACCGATTAATTTGGAATAGGTGCACCTAACTCGGTAGGTAAGGTGCTTACTTCTTTTGACACAATTTCCTTCTTTTTCCAAATCATCTATAATTTGCCTTTTATTTCTTCAGTGTCTCCTCTAGGTTGATCTCTGAAATCTCCAGCCAAGTGTCCAACTTTGTGACAATGAAAACATGCCATACCAAGATTTCTCCATGATCTTCGGTTGTTCATTCCAAACCTTATAAAGCAGTTGGCACTTATATGTCCATATCTTCCACAACATTCACACCATATCCTTGTATTGTAATCCCATGGTACTGCAGCATATGATCGGTTAAGTTCTCTGTGAGTTCGGTAGCTTCCAGTATTTGCTCGGTGTGCAGACCACATATAGTTCTTTTGCTTAAACCAACACTTCTCGGTACTGTGTCCATATCTATTGCAGTTTTTACAAAACCCTTTGAATTTTGCCTTCTTATAATTGCTAGAAGACTTTGTCCTACATTGGTTAAATGTGTGACCATATTTATTACAATTGTAACAATAATCGTTGGACTTAGCGACATTCAGTTGCTTACCTTTTCTGATTTGGCACATGTTGGCAGTATGACCTTGATTTCCACAGTAGTTACAAATAGGCTTCTTTCTTTTGATGTTCTTCTTGATTCCAGCTTGCTTTGATGATTCTCCTCTCTCGGTAGTATGAATTCCCTTCTTGGTAGAGTCTTCTCCTTTGTAACCGAGTCCTGCATCTTTGTTGGGTCTTCTTGTATTCAGTTGCTCATCCAACATCTTTGATGCTTCATAACTCTTCTTCAGTGTTTCTTTGGATTTCTTCTCTATTTCAAGTTCATCGGTCAACCTTGATACTTCAAGTTTCAATGCTTGATTCTCATCATCTTTCAGATTTGCTTCATGATGTGCATAACCTAGTTGATCTGACAGATTTTGTTGAATCCCAGTCAATCTTATGATTTCATCATTCTTTTCAGATACTAATGCTTCAAGTTGTTGCTTCTCTCTTTCTAGATCTCTTACTTTATCCTCGGCTGTCCTCAATGCATCAAGATTTTCAGTCATCTGTGTGCTGAAATGCTCATGTTCTCTTTTCATTGCTTTTAGCTGATCAGTCAGTGCTTTGTTCTTTTCTTTCAACACTTCAATCATTTCTTCAGTCTCTTCAGACATACTATTCTCAGATGATGTCTCAATTTGTTCCACCAGCTCTTGAGAGTCCTGCAATTCATCAGATAACCTTCTTCTAACTTTCAGAGACTTTTGCATTTGTCTTTGCATGTCTGCAATCACTTGATTAGCATGATCCAACTCTTCTTGCAGATATACAATTCTCTGAGATTGTTTATAGCCTTCCATTGATAAGATCTTTCTCTTTAGGCAGTTAAACCCTTTTCCAAGATTGAAGCTCTGATACCAATTGTTAGGCCCAATATGGAAAGCTAATGTACTGAGAGGGGAGGGTTGAATCAGTACTTCAAAACTTTACTTCAACAATAAATTTACTGTTAAGCATAAACTAAATAGTGTAGTAACAATATATAATGCTAAAACAAATAAATAACAATCATACATGATTCACTCCATAACACATATATACTTGCACATATATCTAATCTTGAATTCATGTTGTATAAATAGATCTCTTATGTCGGTGATCTGGTCCATGCTTCGATCTTACAAACATGATTTCTCGAATGAATAACCATGCAAAATATTTCATTGGTTAGATGACCTCAAAACCATACACAATCTTTAAGTGCAATTTCCAATGTGATAATGGTTAGTTGTTCCTCGATCTTTGTAACACGTTTCCCATATATGTCCAGATTTAGTGAATCTGGTAACACGTTTCACTTGGTGTGTGTTCACTCGGTATATCATTCTTGCTGCTCGGTAGACATAGAGTGTTACTTGGTAGAGTGTTCGGTGTATACTACGCTCTGAGACTACTTTCTTCTATAACCGACTGCACTGTGCTTACCGACTGTTCTGTGCTTACTGACTGAAAGATTCGGTAGAAGTAACCAACTAGAATATATAGAATAACTTTGAACATAAGAGTAATGGCAATCTTAGTAAGTAGTAACAGATACCATAATCCATAGTCAACAGTACCTTTCAGTTACCTAAAAATTCTCTTGGTTGCTATTAGGTGTGCTTCCTTTGGATTCTTCTGAAATCTAGCAACTATACCAACTGCATGGGCAATATCTAGTCTGTTGTGAACAACATAGTGTAATTTGCCAATCATTGACTTGTATTCCTTTTCATCAATAGACTTAAATTCATCTTCCTTGGATAACTTACAACCTATAACCATTGGTGTTCCAACTGGTTTACAGTCACTCATGCCAAAACTCTTCAAAACCTCTTTCACATACTTAGATTGAGTAATGAAAATACCATTCTTCATTTGTTGTATCTGCAAGCCTATGAAATTTTTTATTTCCCCTACTAAAGACATTTGAAACTCATTTTTCATTTCATCTGCGAAACTATTGCTCCTGACATCATTACCTCCAAAAATAATATCATCAACAAATACTTCACTGACCAATATTTCATCTCCTTCAGACTTGAGATAAATATTACTATCATCACTGGTTCTTGCAAATCCTATCTTCATCAGATGTGTATGAAGTCATTCATACCATGCTCTGGGTGTCTGCTTTAATCCATACAAAGCTTTATGCAATTTGCATACCATGTCTTTCTCATCAGTCAATCCATAACCATCGGTCTGCTCTATGTATACCTCTTCTTCCAATATCCCATTAAAAAATGCAGACTTAACATCCACGTAGTATACCTTGAACTTCTTATGGGCTGCAAATGCAAGTAAAGTTTTGACACCTTCTAGTCTTGCTACTGGTGCAAAAGTTTCGCCATAATCTTCACCTTCTTCTTGAGCATAACCTTTGCAGACTAATCTTGCCTTGTTGCGAACTACAACACCATCTTCATTTAACTTGTTTATGAATACCCATTTAGTACCTATAACATTCTTGTTTACCAGTCAGGGTACCAGGGTCCAAGTGTTGTTCTTCTCAATTTGATCCAATTCCTCCTCCATAGCGTTAACCCAATAATCATCACCAAATGCCTCCTTAGCACTTCTAGGTTCAATGGTGGAGATCATGCAAGAGTTCTCTCTTATTTTTCTTCTAGTTAGTACTCCAACATCCTTATCCCCAATAATTTGCTCAGGACTGTGGTTCAGTCTTACATACCTAGGAATAACATCATCATTCTCTTCAAGTTCAGCTTCTTCATTATCATCAATTTATTTGTTTCGGTTGAACAAGTACATCAGAATTTGCTTTATCAGTTTCTAATTTAACAGTTTCAGGTTCCAAAAGCAAAATGCAAGGATCTTCATCATTTTTCTCTGAACTGGTTCCTTCTGATATTTCAGGACATTCATCTAATTGAACATCAACACTCTCAACAATTCTTTGTGTCTGGTTGTTGAAGAATTGATAGGCGTTACTCTTGATGGAATAGCTAAGAAATATGCCTTCATCACTCTTAGCTTCAAACTTTCTTATGTAATCACCTCTTTTAATAAAACATTTGCTACCAAATATTTTAAAATAGCTAACATCGGGTGATCTTCTATACCAATATTCATAAGGGGTCTTGTCCTTACCTCTTTTCATTAGAACTCGGTTCATAGTGTAGACATTTGTACTTACAACTTCTTTCAAAAATGTTCTCACTACACCTCCTTGTATCAACATTGTCCTAGCAGCTTCAACCACTAACCAGTTGTTCCTTTCTGCTATACCATTTTGTTGTAGTGTCCTTGGTGCAGAAATCTGCCACTTGATACCATTCTCATCACAGTACTTAGTAAATTCCTCAGAAGTAAATTCACCACCTTGATCTGTTCTTAGACATTTTATCTTTTTGCCACTCTCTTTCTCAGTTAAGGCCTTGAATGCCTTGAAATTACCAAAAGCTTCATTCTTATCCTTCAAGAACATGACCCATATCATCCTTGAACAATCATCAGTGAAGATCATAAAATATCTATCACCTTGAATGCTTCTTGTTCTCATTGGTCCATATAGATTTGTATGAACCAAATCTAACAAGTGCTCTACTGAGAAGGAATTGCTCTTGAAAGTTGAAGAAGTCATCTTTCCTAACTGACATTCTTTATAAAGAGAATTAACCGGTTTGTGTAGTTGAGGCAGACCTCTTACTGTCTTGGACTTGCTCACTTTAACAATGTTATCAAAGTTTATATGACAAAATCTCCTATGCCAAATCCAGTTATCATCTAACTTTGTAATCAAACAGTTGCTAATTTTAGGATTAAGATGAAATATATTACCTCTGGTTTGTTTCCCGGTTGAAATCAAATCACCTTTGTTGTCAAATATTTTGCACATACCATTTCTAAACTCTAGTGGGTATCCCTTGTCATTAAGTTGTGCCACACTCAAAAGATTGTGATCTAGGCCTTCAACCCAATAGACATCGTTAGCACTGCTCTTCCCATTAAGAGAAATAAATCCCTTACCTTTAACCATATAGGGTGAGTCATTGCCAAATCTGACAACACTGCCATCAAATTCCTTCAAGGAAAGAAATTTGCTCCGATCACCAATCATATGATGTGAACAATCGCTATCAGTGATCCAATCATCTAAGTTATCCATCCCAGACACTAGTGCCTTCTAATCTGATATCTCTTCCTTAGTAGCTACAAACACAATATCTTCACTAGCATCATCATAAAATTCTTCATTAGTAATACCACTGTCAACCGCTATAAGAAAATCTCTCTTGCCTTTGCCCCTATACTTATTGAATTTGTCTCTCCTGTATTCATTTTCACCATTAGAATAGTTAGCTACTATATGACCAATCTTGTTGCATGCAAAACATTTTAAAGTTAGTTTACCTCTACATTTCCTAGTGCCTCTAGGTAGTCATTTTGCCAAAAATGCTTCAAGCTCCACTAAGTTGTCTTCATCATCAACATCTCTACTGGATCTCGATTCATGACCATGACAAGTATGTCTACTTTTTCTCACATATGGGTTAGAGATAGAAGCTCTGAATGCAAATTTTGATTTCTGTACACTACCATCATAGCCATTTAATTCAAAAGCAGTAAGTTTGCCAATGATAGAGTCAAGAGTTACCTTAGTTTTGTCAATGGACTTCAACTCTTGAATAGCTGCAACTCAGATAGAATAGACCAGTAGCAGGGTTCTTAGTACCTTATTGATCACTGTGGCATCTTCCAGTTTTCCTCCTGCACTCTTTATTTCACCATCTCTTTTATCCTTTTACCATACTGTTGGATAGTCTCACCTTCAGACATTCTCATGTCATCAAACTTTCCTCTTAGGCTCTCCTCTTTAGCAATCCTAACATGTTCATCACCGCTATAATTCTCTTCAAGTTTTTTCCATACTTCATATGTAGTGTCAAGACCATGAACATCTACATATTCAACATCAGACAGGGAACTGATAATAGCCTCCAATGCTTGATGATTTTCTTGTTGTTCTTTCTTTTGATCATCAATCAGGGTTCTAGTAGGTGTAACATACAGAGTTTCTACATGATCCCAAACCGACTTCCCAGAATCTTAATGTAAATCTTCATTCTATCACTCCATATCCTAAAATAATCATTGTCGAACTTTGGACCTTCCTTCTTCATCATGATCTACAAGATCTTTTCCTCAAGCTATTAGGCTTTTAGGTTAAAGAGGACATGAGAAGCTCTGATACCAATTGATGGTATGATGAAAGAATAAGTATCTGGTAGATTACTGAGAGCGGGGGGGGGGGTTGAATCAGTAAACTGATACAAACTTCCCAATGTCAAATTCAAACTCACAAAGTAAACTTTCACTATCAAGATCAATACTCATAAGAATACTCAACATCAACCGGTTAACTGTTATAACAACTTAATAGTAAACAACTTCAATCTTGTAAACATCAAAATGCTTAATCATATATCAACATATTCCATATCTCAATGCTTCCAATTATCATGCCTTATCAGAATAGTTAAGGAGTCAATCAAATCAACATATAAGATCATAACCATAAAAACCTTCACCACTAGACACAAATATTTATACGTGGGAAACCCAAATAGGTAAAAACCACTGTGAGATGAAACTCACAAGATAGCTATTTGAACCCTTCTGAAGTTTTCCTTGTTAGGAGCCAAGCTTGTTAAAGCTTTTACAATAAGTCATGTTAAGAATTGATCCTGTTAGGAATCACTCGGGTAAGGGATTTACAAAATGCCTTGATGAAAAGCAAACACCCTATTAGGAGTAACCTTGGTAGAGGATTTGAGAATCCAAGCTAATCGACCACCTTGTTAGAGGATTTAAGAAGTAACCAAGCTTGTTAGAGCTTACCGGGTTAGGGGATTTCACTTGTGCTGTGATTGTTAGAAAACAACAACTTTTCTTGATCTGTCTGAATAGCACTACATTTTATTGATCAGACCCTTTAAGCTTCAATCTGCCTTTACTCAAATTGCAGATCCATTCTTCGGTTAGGCAACTACACACTCTACTGATTTCTGCCAACACTTTGACAACAACTTTACAAACAACTTCATTGACCTTAAATACAAATCAATTAGGTCGTCAACACAACAAAAACCTAATTCTCTCATAGAGATTACAAAAAAATCAGTTTAGTGTGACTGTTGGATTTACATAGCAATCTATACACATTCTTCAAGAAAATTCAAACCGCTTCATGATCACCACTTCATTGGACTTTGTAACTCATCACGTGCTATGCATTAGATGCAATCCACTTTTCTCATTCCCTAGACAATCAAACAAATGAACAAACGTGCCAAAACAATCTGAACATATCCTCATACAATGATCACACATGTCAGTATCATTATTTCTCACCATTAGATCTTAAACCAACAAACTGATTGGTTAGGGTTTAACAAAAACAACTAGTAGGGTTTATCGGTTACATTGCATAGAAAGGGTTTAACCTTATACACTGGTTTACCGGTTCAACTCACAAACTTATATACTGGTTTACAACATCTTCCTCAAAGCTCTTCCTACCGATTACAAGACAATATCAATAACAACAATAATATTAGCAATCTCATAAATACCATTACCAGTTCAATTGACATCAATGATAACATAACATATCATTAATGCAATCTTCATGCAAATGCCAACAACCTGAAGTAAAATTTGTCTACTGGAGAAGACTAAACAAGTGAGTTCTACAAATTGTCCATTCATATGGAGCACCAAGAAACTAATGAAAAAATGAGTGCAAGATATGTTAGTGGTCTAAAGTTTTCAATCCAAGACGAATCACGTATGCATAGGGTTAGTAGTATGGAAGAGTCATATCAACTTGCCTTAAAGGTAGAAGAAAAACAAAATTGGCAGTATTTTTAAAGGAATGGAAGAGTGAGGAGGGGTACATGATCCCCATCGCATCATAGTCCTAATTATAGTCAAGGAGAATCCTCCCAAGGAAAATAGAAACAAGAAGATATCTACTAGAATCAAGAAAATCAATAGAGAGGAAGAGGATTCCAAATGGGTCGAGGATACAATGGTGGTAGAGGATGGGGAACACAAAGCATGCCCTTTGTTTGCTTTAGATGTGGAGAAGAGGGTCATAGAGTACTTAAATGCTCAAACTATAACATGCAAGAGCATAAACAAATAGAGCAACCTAGATTGAACCTAGCCCAAGTTGAGGAAGAAGAAGGGGTTGAATCTCAAGTTCCACTAGATGTTGGCAAGAATCTCATGATGAGAAGAGCAATGGTGATTTCTGAAAGGGATCAAATTTAAATAAGTGATAGTGGAGACTCATGGCTACAAACAAACATATTTCAAACCAAATGCACCTCAGGAGGAAAGGTATGCCAAGTCATTACTGAATATGGATTCCAAGGAAATTGTAGAAAAGTTGAACTTACACTATGAAAAACATCCTCATCCTTATCGTATTGCATAGTTTAAAAAGGGGAATAAAGTCAGAATTGATAAGGGATGCTTAATCAAGTTTTCAATAGGGAATACTTATAAAAATGAAATATGGTGTGATGTCATTACAATGGATGCATGTCATGTGTTACTGGGAAGACCATGGCAATATGATAGAAAAGCTATACATGTTGGGTAGGAAAATACATATACTTTCTGGAAGGATAGCTCTGAATTAATATTGTTGCCTCTCAAGGATGAAGGGAAAACTTAGAGTATGTTGACTACAAAAGAGCTGATTAAAGAAATGAAGGTAATGAGGTTTTGTTATGCACTGATGTCTCAAAAAAGAGAAGATGAATAAGTAACAACACCTACAGAAGAAATAGAAATACTAGAATATTTTGTTGATGTTATACCGAAAGAGTTACTTGATAGTTTACCACCAAAATGAGATATTCAACATCATATTGATCTAATTCCAATGGCATTGTCTGGTGTTGTTAGATTGGCTGAATAACATGAGGAAATTATTCAAGTGAAAATGTATGATAGAGGAAAAGAAAGTGAAATTTACATGCACCAAGTTGAAGGGGCATGCAATGATCTAGTGGGATCATTTTTAGAAAGTTCTCAAGATAAGAACTTGGGACAAGATGGAGAATAAAATGAGAGAAAAGTTTCTACAAGTAGAATATGCACAAACTATTTTTCAAAGATTTCAGAACCTGAACCAAAATTTGTCTACTATAGAAGACAATACAAGTGAATTCTACAAATTGTCCATTTGTGTGGAGCACCAAGAAACTGATGAACAAATGGTTGCAAGATATGTTAATGGTCTAAAGGTTTCAATCCAAGATGAATTGAGCATGGATAGTGTTATTAGTATGGAAGAGGCATATCAACTTGCCTGAAAGGCAAAAGAAAAACTAGATTGACAGTAGTTTCAAAGGAATAGAGGAGTGAGGAGGGGTACATCATCCCCATCACATGGTGGTTCTAATTACAGCTAGGGAGAATCCTCCCAAGGAATATAGAAACAAGAAGATACCCACCAAAATCAATCAAATCAACATGGAGGAAGAGGATTCTTGAGGGGTTAAGGATACAATGGTGGTAGAGGATGTGAAACATAACACAAGCCCTTTGTTTTCTTTAGATGTGGACAAGAGGGTCATAGAGAATTTGAATTCTAAAACTATAACATGCAGGAGAAAAAACAAAGAGAGCAACCTAGATTGAGCCTTGTCGCAGCTGAGGAAGAACAAGGGGTTGAATCTCAAGTTCCACTAGATGTTGGAGAGAATCTCATGATGAGAAGAGAAACAATGATTCCTGAAAGGGATCAAATTCAAATAATTGATAGTGGAGACTCATGGCTTCAAACAAATATATTTCAAGCCAGATGCACCTCGGGAGGAAAGGTATGCCAAGTCATTATTGATAGTGGTAGTTGTGAAAATATAGTTTTTAGGGAATTGGTAGAAAAGTTGACCTTACACTATGAAAAACATCGTCATCCTTACTACATTGTATGGTTTGAAAGGGAATGATGTCACGGTTGATAAAAAATTCTTAATTGATTTTTCAATAGGGAAGACTTATAAAGATGAAATATGGTGTGATGTCATTCCAATGGATGCATGCCACATTTTACTAGGAAAACCGTGGCAATATACTAGAAAAGTAATGCATGATCGGTAGGAAAATACATCTACTTTCTAGAAGGATGGCTCTAAAGTCATATTGTTGCCTGTCAAGGATGAAAGGAAGACTGAGAGTATGTTGACTGCAAAAGAGCTTATTAAATAAATGAAGGTAACAAGGTTTTGTTATGCACTGATGGCCCAAAGAAGAGAAGATGAAGTAATAGTACCTACAGAAGCAACAAAAGTACTAGAAGAGTTTGTTGATGTTACCTAATGGTTTACCACCAAAAATGGATATTTGACATTATATTGATCTAATTCCAAGGGCATCTCTACCTAATCTAACAACTTATAGTATGAGTCCTAAACAACATGTAGAGCTCAATAAACAAGTGATAGAACTTATAAAGAAATGTTTCATGAGGGAGAGCATAAGTTTGTGTGTTGTACTGAAACTGTTAACACCAAAAAGGGATTGCACATGGATGATGTGCACAAATAGTATAGCCATCAACAACATCACCATCAAATAATGGTTTCCTATACCTCGTCTGAATGACATGAGGGATTTTCTTGCGATAGCTAAATATTTTCACTAAATTGATCTGCAAAGTGGCTACCACCAAATTTGAATTTGAGAAGGAGACAAATGGAAAACAACCTTGAAGACTAGAGATGGATTGTATGAGTGCATGGTGATGCCATTCAAATTATTTAATGTACCTATTACCTGCATGAGGCTAATGAATACTGTGTTGTGATCTTACATTAGTAAGTTTTTAGTGGTGTACTTTAACGATATTTTTTATTTTAGTTGAAGTGAAGAGGAGCACCTACAACACTTGAGAATCATATTGGGGTGTTGAGGACAAAAAATATCTATGCAAACGTGAAGAAGTCTAGGTTCATGCAAGATAGTCTGGTGTTTTTGTGTTTTGTCATCTCTGTAGATGGTGTTAAAATAGATGCACAAAAGGTTAGCGCAATTCTAGAGTGGCGTAGTCCACGCAACATAACAAAGGTAATAATTTATCATGAGTTGGCTACTTTCTACCAAATTTTTATTAAAAAATTTAGTAGTATTATAGCACCCATAACAGATTGCACCAAAGGAAGAGAATTTGTGTGGACTACGAAAGCTGGGGGAAATTTTCAGGTATCTAAAGAAGAAGGTTACATAAGCTCCTATATTGGCATTACCCAAGTTTGATAAAGTATTTGAAGGAGAATGTGATGCCTCAAATTTGGGTAGTAGAGTTGTACTTAGTCAAGCACGTAAACCCATAGCCTTTTTAGTGAAAAATTAAATAATGCGAGTAAAATTTATTCAACTTATGATATCAAATTCTACGCAATTGTACAAGCTTTGAGACATTGGATGCATTATCTAGTGCCCAAGGAGTTTGTGTTGTTTACAGATCATATTGCATTAAAATAACTAAACACACAAAATAAGTTGATCAAAAGGAATTCAAAATGGTTCTCCTTTCTGCAAGGCTACACCTTTGTTTTGAAACACAAGCCAGGAGAATAGAACCAAGTTGCAGATTCCTTAAGTAGGCATGTTGCACTTTTGGCCACCATAGAATTTGAGGTAGTTTGCTTTGATGTAACAAAGGACCTATATGAATCTGATGATGATTTTTTAGATATTGTGGAACAAAAGGAACCCAATCACTAGAAACATGGATCATATTCAAGGTGAGTATTCTATGCATGATGGCTATCTCTTCAAAGGAAAAAAATTATGCATTTGAATTGGCTCTATGAGAGAACATATTATTAGATAATTTCATAACAGTGGCTTGGATGGACATTTTGGAAAGGATAAGACAATAACCTTAATAGAAGAGAAATACTATTGGCCAAAGATGAAAAGAGACATAACCAGGTATGTGGCATGGTGTAGGATTTGTCAAGTGGTTAAAGGACACACAAAATACATTGTTGTGCATTGCACTACCTATACCTACAAAACCATGGACATATTTGAGCATGGACTTCATTTTGTTGTTGGCAAACACACAGAGAGGTAATGATTCAATTTTTGTGGTTGTTGATAGGTTCTCTACGATGTCTCATTTCATTGCTTGTAAGAATTCTAATGATGCTACAAGAGTGGAAAAGTTATTTTTCTCACAAATTGTTAGACTGCATGGTATCCCAAAAACAATTACCTCTTATTGTGATACCAAGTTTTTGAGTCACTTTTGGAGAACTTTATGGAAGAAGATGGGAACTAAGTTATAGTTAAATAGTTCCTATAACCCTCAAACAAATGGGAAAACAAAGTTTGTCAGCTAGAGTTTAGGAAACTTGTTAAGGTGCCTTGTGGATTTGGCACTACACCAAGCAAAATTTTCTTACAATAGTTTTCTGAATAGATCAAAATAGGTAAATCACCATTTCAAGGTGTTTATGGTAGGAATCATAAGGCTGTTTTAGATTTGGTTATGCTACCAGTTGGCAAAATAATCAATGATGATGCAAAAGCTTTTCCAGAACACGTTCACCAATTGCAGACAAAAAGTAAGGCAAAATTTGGAAGCAAGTAATGGAAGGTACAATGCACTATCAGATATTAGTAGACGACATCAAGTCTTTAGTGAAGGTGATTTGGTGTTTTTTTGTTTGTGAAGAGAGAGGTTTCCCACAATAACATATCACAAGTTAAAGTATAAAAAAATTGGTTCTTGCAGGGTTCTCGAGAATATAAATAGTAATTCTTATGAGGGAGATTTACTAGTCGTGCTAGGTATTTCCCATGTTTTTAATGTTTTTGATTTGTGTACCTTTGAAGGTAAAGATCATGATAATGATAGTGAGGAAGAAGTAGATTGACAATGATCAATTCCAAGAAAGAAAAGGGAAAATATTGCATAGATTTTGGATAAGAAGACCATTCATACTCAGGAAGGAGAATACAATGGTTACTTGCTACAATGGGAAGGGTTGGCACCTACAGAGAGCATGTGGATTACAAAGTGGGACTTGAAGAAGTTGGATTAGATTAAGTGGATGCACTTTGAGGACATGAACTTGTAGGAGCTTCTTTATTTTCAACTAGAGGAGAATGATGTAGGGACCTTTAGAGGTCATAACTTTTGACTCTGTTGTCTGTTTGGGTGAAAATTTCACATGCAAGTGTATCATGAGGTGTTATTTGGATTGCCAACCAAAACTAGTTCATTTGGACCTCAAATAGATATATTTTTAGTTTGTAATTAAAATAAGATTATTTTCCTTTGTAACAGTAGAGTGGTTGAAGGATAATGAAGAACAGTTGATTTTATTTGTGGTATTCTCTAGTTGGTTCTTTCTTACTGTTAATGGTAAACACCTGGTTCCAACTTGATTGCTTCATCTAGTATTAGAGAAACAAGATGACTAGGAGAGAAAGAGGAAGAGGAGTTCTTGCACAAATGGATAGAGATATGCAAACCCTCCAAAGATAGGTAGCAAACCTTACAAAAATGATGTCAATTAAAAGAATAAGGAAAAGAAGAGAAGTATCTGATGATGAAGTAGGCCAAGAAAGAGGTGTAGACCAACATGTAGACATCGAAGAAGAGGAAGAGAAATTAAATGAACTACCCTTTGAGGAAAGGATGATCAGGGCATTAGAAGGGAGAAATGATGGGATCAAGATCGAAGTATCACATTATGCAGGTAGTCTTAGACTAGATGAGCTAATAGATTGGTTGAGTAGCATGGGGAAATTATTTGAATGGAAACATATGATAGAGGAAAATAAAGTGAAATTTGCATGCACCAAGTTAAAGGGGCAATGAATGATCTAGTGGGATTATTTTTAGAAAGAAATAACTCAAAAGGGAAAGGAGAAGATAAGAAGATGGGACAAGATGGAGAAGAAATGAATGAAAATTTTCTACTAGTAGACTATGCACAAACTCTTCACCAAATATTTCAAAACCTAAAGAAAAATTTGTCTACTGTAGAAGACTATACAAACGAATTCTACGAATTGTCCATTCACAAGGAGCACTAAGAATTTGATGGTTGCAAGATATGTTAATGGTCTAAATTTTTTAATCCAAAATGAATTGAGAATGCATAGGGTTAGTAGTATAGAAGAGGCATATCAACTTGCCTTAAAGGTATAATAAAAAAAAAATCGATAATATTTTCAAAATAAAAGAGGAGCGAGGAGGGTTACATCATCCCCATTGCATGGTGGTTCAAATTATAGTAAGGGAGAATTCTCCCAAGGAACAAAGAAAAAAAAAAAAACTTTCCAAAATCAATCAAATCAAATGAGAGAAAGAGGATTCCAGAGGGTTCAAGGATAAAATGGTGGTAGAGGATAGGAAACACAAAGAATACCTTTTGTTTTCTTTATATGTGGAGAAGAGGGTCATAGAGAATTGGAATGCTCAAAATATAACATGCAAGAGAAGAAATAGAGAGACCAACTCAAATTGAACCTAGCCCAAGATGAGAAATAAGAAGGGGCTGAATCTCAATTTCCACCAGATGTTGAAGAGAATCTCATGATGAGAAGAGAAATAGTGATTCCTAAAAGGGATCAAATTCAGATAAGTGATAGTGGAGACTCATGGCCTCAAACAAATATATTTTGAATCAAATGCACCTCAAGAGGAAAGGTATGCCAAGTCATTAGTGATAATGGTAGTTGTGAAAATATGGTTTCTATGGAAATGGTAGAAAAGTTGAACTTACATTTTAAAAAAAATCCTCATCCTTACCGTATTGCATGGTTTAAAAGGGGGAATAAAGTCATGGTTAATAAGAGATGCTTAGTCAATTTTTCAATACAGAAGACTTATAAAGATGAAATATGGTGTGATATCATTCCAATGGATTCATGCCATGTGTTACGAATATGATAGAAAAGTTATGCATGATGGGTAGGAAAATACATATACTTTTTGGAAGGATGGCTCTAAAGCAATATTGCCGCCTCTCAATGATGAAGGCAAGACAAAGATTATGTTAACTGCAAAAGATCTTATTAAAGAAAATAAGGTAATAGGGTTATGTTATGCGTTGATAGCCCAAATAAGAGAAGATGAAAAAGTAATAGTACCTACTGTGTATGGTGAAAATGGATAGCAATAAACAACAATATTGAAAGACTAAAATGGATTCAACCACCAAACCCTAGCCTAACAATGAACAAAGATCCACCATAACATATGAAGATAACCTAAGACAATGCAAAATAACTCAAAAAATCACAAAGATTATACCATCACATGTCCACTAGGGTTTTGATCTCCATTCTTCCTATCTCCATTGATCTTGTTTGATATGCTTGCTCTCAGATTTTTGTATGCACAAGAGCTCAACAAAGAACGGAATGTGGTTGCAAGTAGGATCGTAGTGTAGCCAAGTCCTCCAAAATTAGTCATTAGGGTTTGGTAATGAAGAAAGCATCTCCTTAAATAGAAGACACAATAGAAAATGGAGGGTTAAGATTGAGAGGTGTAAAAAGAGAGGTCGGCTAGGATTAGAGGGTAGGTATAAGAAATACCAAAATAATGAAAGGGGTAGGTAGTGTAGGAAATAAGAGATGAATGACATGTGTCATGTGTAGAAAAAGATAATGAACTAATTAAATAAATAAAGATTTATTTAATTAATAGAAGAAGTAGGACAATTAAATAAATAAAATATTTATTTAATTTAGGAAAGGAATAATTTAAATAAATAAATGTATTTATTTAAATGAGAAATAAGGCTAGAAGAGGATAAATGAATTAATTAAATAAATAAGGATTTATTTAATTAATAGAAGAATTAGGCTTAGATAATTAAATAAATAAAATATTTATTTAATTAAACATGACAATTTTAGGTGTCTACATTTTGCCCCTCTTTGAGATAATGCGGCTTGTCGCGTTGTTTCAAAGAAGATAAGATGAACTGATACAGAGTTGCCCCAGGATGGGAATGATATGCCCCCTCGAGAGATTGGATGAAAAAGTCTGGAAAGATTGCAGACAATCTCGCGATAAGAAAGATGGGATAGAATGGACTGATTGGATAAAGTGACAAAGTCACGGGATGAGGAAGACTGACTCGGGAAATGAGGGCGAGGGCTAGGGTAGGCTATAAGATAGACCACGGGCAAAAGACATCCTCATTGTCATTCACACCCTTACGAGATCACAGTGCAGAGCGAGAAAAGAGCAGCAGCAGTCAGCAGCGATGGCATTCGTTCATAGATTCGACCGTGTCCGCCGATTCCAGCGACCAGCCGATGCAGGAGAGCCAGTAAGTACCCGAAAACCTCCTCGTACTTTCACGCATTTCAAGTTTTGTCATTAATGCATGTTTAGGAGCAATAAATGCGCTAGAAATAGGGTAGTTTAAAAGTGCAAAAACGCGCAACCGCGTCTGTGTCAGCGCCAGGCGCGTCTGTGTCCAACAGGCGCGTCTGTGTCGGGTCCAGGCGCGTCTGTGCCTGGAACCGCGTTTGTGTTGAATGCGGACGCGTTTGTGAAATGCAGTAGCGTCTGTGCTTTTGAATAGCGTTTATGTCATGCAGGGACGTCTGTGTTCCCTGGTCGCGTTTATGTCTGGCATAGGCACGTTTGTGTTTAGAAAGCGCGTCTGTGTTGCAGAGGCGCGTTTATGCAGTCTATAAGCGCGTTTATGAGTTAAAAGCGCGTGTGTGTTGAAAAAGTGCGTTTATGTGTTTAAATGCATGGTTTTAGTCCTTTAGGTCAAATCGGCAGTTCTGTGATGAACATACGCTGTCGATTGGATAAGCTGCTGAGAGGAGACACTCAAGCAGGTCCTCTAGGAAGATTAGGATAGATCAAGGCACTTTGTGATGAACAGGGAGCACCAGGATATGCAGCACTTTGTGATGAACAGGGAGTGCGAATGTGAGTGACACTTTGTGATGAACAGGGAATGTCACACACGTAGTACTTTGTGATGAACAGTGAGCACTACTAGGATAAATAGCAACACTTTGTGATGAACAGTGAGTGTCACTAGGGTAGATAGCCATATGCATTTGGGTAGCGAGTAGCATTTTGTGATAAACAGTGAATGCCACGATAACTGACAAGATTGATTTGCTTGACTGCAGGAGTATTTGCCGATGTTGGAGTCACGGGAGAGATTCCCATCGACTCAGAGACTGCGTCCAGAGTTGTCCATCCAGGACATGATTTCCATTGAGGAGATGGGTCTCACATATATGCTCTATGTGCCCGAGTTTCGGGCAAACATGGGGTTGCTGACTGCATTGGCCGAGAGATGGCACTCAGAGACATGCACGTTTCACCTGCCGATGGGTGAGATGACAGTGACACTGGAGGATGTATACAGGATATTACATGTTCCTATTGATGGAGAGTTGATCCCCTACGACCGTGACGGTGACAGGGAGGCCTTGAGACGGGTTTTTCAGGATCCTGAGTTGGAGATGAGAGCAGGGCATGTAGCCTGGGACACCATGACTGCCACAGGATTGGCATTGCCGGCAGTTATTGGGGGAGTTATCAGTGGATACCTGTGTCCAGACAGGGCCACACGAGGATTGGCAGTGGGCTGGGGAGGGGCCTTGGAGACGCTGATGGCAGAGCACACTAGGTATGCATGGGGGCCATGTGTCCTAGCACATTTGTACTATGAGCTGCATCAGTTTGTATACCACGGATCAGTGGGGCTGGGCTGCGGTGTGACTCTATTGCAGGTGTGGGCCTATGAGCACCTTCCAGTGACGAGGCCGATTCATTTCAGAGGCAGAGGACAGGGACAGAGTTTTGTTCATTTGTATGCCATGATCACATCCCAGCCTCGGATTGGGAGATTGGAGCACTGGAGGAGAGTCATTGATGACATTGATATGGTGATCTGGAGGCCGTACCTGGGGTGCGAGGAGTGGGGGGACGATGCACTGGAGCTGCCCTACACCTTCCGGAGTAGGTACCTGATTGGGCGGACGCCCTATATATTAGAGAGACAGCTAGTGGATAGGGTATGCAGGCAGTATGGCCGGATTCAGAGGATGCCCCGAGGCTCGGGTATGTATGCCCGTACTGTTAGAGATCAGGTGCAGTTTGGCCCACTGCTATCTTATGATCAGGCAGTGATGCAGCTAGCGGAGATGATGCCGATGCCATGGGACATGTGGCCAGAGGTAGATGATGCAGGGATGGACGCAGAGTACTCTGCGTACTGGGCAGAGCATCCATTTCCGAGGTTGACAGATCCGGCAGAGCCAGTGGATGGAGAGGGTGGAGGAGATGATGATGAGGGAGGAGGGGATGCAGGTAGGGGCCGGCGGAGGCGGAGGGGAGTGGTGGGAGAGAGACGGGTAGCACCTCGGAGGGAGGGAGGTCAGGAGAGAGCAGCTCCAGTGGTGAGAGGACGGGGTGGACTGCCCCTACAGGTGCCAGCAGCACAGGGTCCCAGAGAGGGACAGAGACAGGTACAGCCAGAGGGACAGAGACAGGTACAGCCACAGGTACCTATACAGGCACAGGGACAGGTGCAGGCAGAGGCACAGGGACAGGCACCTGTAGAGGAGGAGCCACAGGCAGGGGCGGAGAGCGGAGACTCCGAGGAGGATGAGGTGGTGAGGCTGTGGGAGATCTGCCAGGGCCAGGCAGATGAGATTGAGGATTTGGTTCGAGAGAGGAACCACCTCAGGATCAGGGTCCGAGATACAGAGCGGGAGAGGGATCAGGCCATCCAGAGATATACCGAGGCCGAGACAGCTCTGAGGGCAGGTAGGCGGGCAGCAGAGGATGCAGGGGCAGGCTACGCCTATGTTTTGCGAGCGGGAGAGGAGATCGCCTACTGGAGGGATCTATATTATGCAGCCGTGCCAGCAGAGCAGCGGGCTAGGAGCTTCCAGAGGTCGTCGCGCACAGCGACGGCTACGGGAGGGAGCCGCAGGAGACAGGCATCCAGCGGTGGGGTTATGGGGCCTCCACCACCACCAGAGGGACAGGGGGATCCAGGGGCAGGGCCATCTACAGCTCAGACTCCGTCGAGGCGAGGTGGCTCCGAGGGAGGGAGTTCCTCATAGCTATAGTGGGCTCCCATTGTATCAGTAGATGTATCATTGTTGTATTGTAGACACCTGCGGGTGATTCTTTTGTAGCCATATGATTCTTTTGACATCATTGTATTATGACACATTTGATTGATTATATATATGAGATGATTCATCTTTTGCGGCAGCTATATGCATGTGTACCTTATGTGATGAGATGTTCTTATGTGATGCATGTTTTATGATATGGATGCTTATATGATGCAAGGCCATATATTTTTGTTCTTTTATGTTGTATATGTGATGCATGATGCGAATGAAAATGTATGTGATGCAAATGATTATTTACATAATGAAAATGTGAGATGTGCTAACATGTGTTGTATGCAGGATGTGATGCCATTATAATATCTATATGTATGAAATGCAAATGTTTTTGGTGTGTCATTATACTCAGTCATGTGATAGCGGGCTACGCGGACTCGAGAAGGACAATGGAAGTCAATCAAGAAAGGGGGATGGAAGACAGAAGATATGAACGTGAAAGAGCTTCTTGTGCGTTATCATCATTGAGCTTTATTATGGCAGAATAGGTTATGACAATCGAGGCATATGTTCGGCCCAGAAAGTCATTGTACCTGTTTGCATGGAGATAAGACAGTCACAAACAAGGAATGCCCCAGTTCACACTAGACTCACAGTGTCCTCATATCCTTGGACAAGTCATAGTATTACTAAAAGACAATCCACAGACAGCAAATGCAAATAAGTGACGATACCCCATCCTCGCCTTTCTAGTCAAAGACATCCTGGAGATAGAATCTCTAGTCAAAGACATCCCGGAAAAGCTAAAAGACATGTCACCAAAAAGATAAAACCAAAAGAAAACCAAGACTCGACACCCACATCCACTGTAGTCCTCAAGTTTGTGTCTCTTGTCACTTGTTTAAGTCAAATTTTGATTGTGGTCACAATGTTCACTTTCACAAAAAGGATAGATAGCACTGAACCATATGTTGTCTGAGTCTGTTAAAAGATTTGATTTTGTTGAAGCCCATTGTTGCTGCTGTGTCTCCTTGGAAACTGACTGAATCCATGAAACTGATACCTTATTGTGGAGAAGATGGAACTTTATTGCGGATCTGCGATGCAAAATGTTGCTTTATTGCGAATTGTGCGCGGATAGACTGAAGAGAGCTGAAAGAAACTGTACTCCTCGAAACATGTGATGTTCTCAGTTCCACACCCATTACTAGACGCAGGAATTGGCCGTAGTCACAGATAGGATCTTTTATTATGGATGGAAAGAGAGTGAAAAGGGAGGGTTTATTATGAATGGCTGACCAATCTTGGGTAGATCAATAACAGGCCATGATGGGAATGGGTAAGTTTATTGTGAGTGAATTGGTCGTGTTTGTGTGCGCAGTGAAAGAATGAAAGGGAATCCTGAAAGAGGGAGGAGCAAAGTCCCTACGCATGGCGCTGGTGACCCAGTTTTCACCATGGTACTTGCCCAGGGCGCTACCAAAGTGGTTTTTACCGTTGGACGAAATTATTTCTCTTTACTTTTTTTTTTTGGATTTTGCAATTTTTTTGATTTTTTTTTTTGTGTTTTTGCATTAGGATACTCAAAAAGAGCTTATGTGTAGAACCTGCGAAGGTGCATGCTGTTGATAGGATCCTCCAAAGATTCACCTTCTGTAGTTGAGAGCTGATATGCCCCAGATCCATATGCTGCTGTGATGATGTAAGGACCAAGCCAGTTGGGTTCAAATTTGCCCTTCTTTTCTCTATCTTGCTGATTCTTGGGGTTCTCTCTGAGGACTAAGTCACCTACCTCAAATGTGCGAGGCTTGACTTTGTGATTGTAACTGCGACTCATTCGTTGTTGGTAAGCCTTGAGATGATTAAAAGCAGTGTGTCGTCGTTCCTCCAGCAGTTCTAGTTCTTGTAAGCGAGAGACCCTGTAGTCTTCATCGTTGATTATGTTTCTCAAGGAGACCCGTAAAGAAGGTAACTCGACCTCAATAGGCAATATGGCTTCAGCACCATAGACAAGTGAGTAAGGTGTAGCTCCTGTAGGTGTGCGGACACTGGTACGATAGGCCCAAAGTGCGGGATTGAGTTGGACATGCCAGTTACGGCCAGCGTCGTCGACTGTCTTTTTAAGTATTTTGAGAATTGTTTTGTTAGACGCCTCAGCTTGGCCATTACCTTGGGGGTAATATGGTGTGGAGAAACGATGAGAGATACTGAATCGCTCACAGAGTTCACGAACATCCTGATTCTTGAAAGGACGCCCGTTGTCGGTAATAATGGAAGTAGGAATCCCGTATCGGCAAATGATGTAGTTCAGGATGAAAGTAGCGATTTGTTTCCCAGTAACTTGCGTGAGAGGCACGGCTTCAATCCACTTTGTGAAATACTCTGTGGCTGTGATAATGAATTTATGTCCGTTGGAAGAAGGAGGGTGAATCTTGCCTATGAGATCGAGTCCCCACTGACAAAAGGGCCAAGGAGATGCAAGTGGCTGTAGTTCTTGTGCTGGTGCGTGTATGAGGTCTCCATGAATTTGACACTGCTTACACCTCTTGACAAACTGATATGCATCTTTTTCCATAGTAGGCCAGTAGTATCCAGTCCTGATGAGTTTCTTGGCCAAGGTAGGACCACTAGTATGCGGACCACATATCCCTTCGTGCACTTCTCGTAACGCAATCTGAGCTTCGTCACTCTCTAAACATCTAAGGAGGGTGCCATCTAGACCTCGTCGGTATAGGATATCAGCTAGGATAACGTATCGGGAGGATTGGCGGATGAAAGTGCGGCGTTGGTTGTTCGATAAATCGGGAGGTAAGATGTTGTCGCGAAGGTATGTGAATATGGAACCATATAACTGGGATTCAGGACCAACAACACATATCATTTCCGTGAGAGTGATCTCATATGACGGAATCAGCAGGTTGTCAACCAGGAACTCATAACAGGTCTCATTTTGTGGTAGGTCAATGAGTGAAGCAATTGTAGCCATGGCATCAGCAGCGCGATTCTGTTCTCTTGGTATCTGCTCAAACTCTATCTTTGCAAAGTGTTGTTTCAGATCATCTACCAGTTGTTTGTAAGGCATTAGCTTTTCATCTTTTGTTTGATAATCATCAGTTGCTTGACGGATGACAAGTTGAGAATCGCCAAAAAACACGAAGTTCCTGGATCTTCCACTGAACTGCAATTCTTAACCCCGTTGTTAATGCCTCGTATTCCGCTATATTGTTGGTGCAAGGAAATGATAAGCGGTATGACTTTGGTATAGAATCGCCTTGGGGAGTTATAAAGAGTATACCCGCTCCTGCCCCGTGCTGTGTGTATGAGCCATCAAAGTATAGTTGCCATGGCTTTGCAAGTGATATTGTTAGAATGGACTCATCTGGAAATTCTGACTGTAGAGGAACATCATCTATCATGGGAGCATCTGCCAGTTGATCTGCAATGGCTTGTCCTTTGATTGCTTTTCTGTCCACGTATTCAATGTCGAATTCACTCAAAATCATTACCCACTTGGCCAGTCGCCCAGTAAGTGTAGCTTTGTTGAGCAGATATTTTAGTGGATCAATTCTGGCAATCAACTTGGTCTTGTGAGTAAGCATATAATGTCGTAATTTTTGTGAAGCGAAGACCACAGCGAGACATGCACGCTCAATTGGTGTGTAGTTGAGCTCATATCCCACCAATGTGCGACTGATATAGTAGACTGCTTTTTCCTTGCCGTCAGGTATTTGCTGTGCTAGTAGTGCCCCCAGTGCTGTTGGAGTAGCTGATATGTAAAGTAGCAATGGTTGATTCGGAATTGGTGGCATCAAAACTGGCGGGTTCAAAAGATAGTCTTTAAGTGCCTGAAAAGCCTGTTGACAGTTCTCGTCCCATTTGAACTTAATGTTTTTGTGTAGCAGGTGCTGGAAAGGATTACACTTATCTGCAAGTTGTGCTATGAATCTTCGTATGGACTGGAGTCTCCCTTGTAAAGACCGAAGTTGACTGATATTCTTGGGTGGCGGCATGTCCAAGATAGCCTTGACTTTTGCTGGATCCGCTTCTATTCCTCTTTTAGACACAATGAATCCTAGGAGCTTCCCGGAGGTTACTCCAAAGACACATTTCTTTGGATTTAATCTTACCTTGTATTTTTCCAGCCTATCAAAAGCAACTGAAAGTATGTCCAAGTGTGTATTTCTGTCTATTGATTTAACCAAAAGGTCGTCGACATAATCTTCCACCTTTACATGCATGAGATCATGGAAGATAGTAGTCATGGCTCGTTGATACGCGGCACCTGCATTTTTCAGCCCAAAGGGCATGACATTCCAGCAGAAGGTTCCCCATGGACAAGTGAATGATGTTTTATGTTGATCTTCAGGTGCAATCCTGATCTGATTATATCCAGAGAATCCGTCCATTAAAGATAACATCTCATGGCCTGCTGTGAGATCAACAATTAAATCAATGTTTGGTAATGGGAAATCATCCTTCGGACAAGCCTTGTTGATATCCCTGAAGTCTGTACATATTCGGATGCTGCGATCTGGTTTGCTGACAGGTACTAAATTGGAGATCCATTCAGGATAATCAATTGGGCGTATGAATCCGACATCTAGTAATTTCTCCAGCTCTGCCTTGACTAATAATGCCACCTGTGGATGCATTTTTCTCAATTTCTGTTTTACTGGTTTTGCCCCCGGTTTGACTGTTAAATGATGCATTACTAAGTCGGGGTCTAGTCCAGGCATATCAGCATAAGACCATGCGAAGTTGACTTGTCGTTCCTTAAAGAAGCTTATGAACCTTGCTTTCTCGGCCTCTGTCAATGATTGAGCCAAAAATATGTTGTGTGGAACCTCTGTTGTACCAATGTTTGTCTTTATAGTCTCCTCTACCAACATGGATGATTTTTCCTCGTATGATGCGGGGAGAATGTCAAGCCTTCCATCTTCGGGCGCCTCAGAGAGGTTTTCACCCTCAGATACGTCCTTTCTTTTTACTTTTTTAGAGTCAGAGAGCGCCACAGTGTGGTTTTCGCCATAAGACCCTTGTTTTGTCTTTATTTTCACATTTTTGCGACTAGAAGGCCCGACACCCTCACCAAAGTATGCCATGTTATTTATCTCTATGGCGTATCCTGCTTTATGGTCTCCAAGAGGAAGATCATCGCGAATGCCAAGATAATCAACAATAGCTTCGTCATTTTGAAATGTATCGATCTGTGGTGGTCCATCCTGATCCCAGTCAATGAGTTGGGGGTGAACGAGGGGAAGGTCTTGAGTGTTTTTAGAGTCCGCAAGGCTAATAGTGAAGATGTGGTCATATTCAGGTATGTCAAGATAGTCATCAAGGTCGTCAATGGCACTCTCCTCATCAGTTTCGATCGTGAGTGAGTCCAAATTATCATCACTAGTAGCACCCTCAGGGACAGGTGTCCTCATCCTATGTGATCCTGACCTAGGGCCCTGAAACGAAGCTTGTGCGGGATCCTTATGGGTCGGTTCTTGACCAACTCTGAATTTCTTGTAAAACTCCTCCTCCTCTGTAGGTTCATCTGGCTCTCTAAATGTCTCATTAAGTTCATAATCGCTGGAGGATTTGTCTGAACCCCATTCCCACTCATTGGAATCTGTGGAATAATTATCCTCTTGTTGAACTTCAGCCACTTTGACTCGCCATATCTGTTTTGTTCTCTTGTGTTGAATCTTGGGGTTTAGAAAACCAAGCCCCTTAGAGCGTTCCCTTCTTGTAGTTAGCTCAGGTTGTAGAGGCTCCATGACACCTTCTTTGCGTAGTCCGAGAGGACTTTTTCCATCATACCCGAATCTCTGCAGAATTTTGAAACCTTTACCATAGTTTTCACAGGGTATTATAATTTGATCATGTGTATCATCTTCAACGTCCTTATATAGCATTTTATATAAACTTTCTTCCTCTAGTTCGCCCCATTTTTGAAAGACGGTAGGATCCCATTTGAGGAGCATGATGGAGATTTGCTTATTTGGATGTGGTCTCCCATATTCCTTGGGGGAGTTCATGACTTGTCGTAAGAACATTGTTTGATTCAGAGTGTATTCTCCCATGCCTTTGTCTTGAAACTTGGCTCTAAGTTCACCTTGTTTGGATGTCGAGGGCTTTAATGACTCAGGATCAATATATGCTGAAGAAGGAGTAGCCTCACGATTGCTGGGAATGATAATCTCAGTATGTGATCTCAAGTTATTGCAATATATGAATGGATTTGGATCACCATTGACTGTTACCTCGACTCCATTATGAGGAAATTTTATGCACTGATGGTATGTTGATGGGACCGCTCTCATTTCATGAATCCATGGACGTCCTAGCAATATGTTATACGTGAGGTCTAGATCCAGGACTTGACAAATCACGTCCTTTGTTACTGGCCCTATTCTGAGTGGTAAGATGACCGTGCCCTTGGACGAGCGCTCTTCATCATCATAAGCCTTAATAGTGATTTGGTTTGTAGCATTCACAGCTTTGTCAGAATATCCCAATTGTCTGATGGTGCTCAATGTACAAATATTAAGACCTGCTCCTCCATCTATCAGGACTCGTTTTATTCAGTGTTTATGTATGAAGGCTTCAATATGTAGAGGTGCATTGTGAGGCTGACTTATGGAGGCGTCATCGGCTTCTGTAAACGTGAGGGAGTGTGGAACGGATAGGTATCCCACCATGGCTTGAAACTGATCCACGTTTAGATCCGTAGGGACAGCAGTATCTCTCAAGGTTTTGTCAAGGACAGCTTTATGTGCAGGAGATATACGTAAGAGCTCAAGAATAGAGATGAGTGCGGGTGTTTTCCCTAATTGCTCTACAAGATCGTACTCAGGCTTAGTTGACGGAAGATTGGTATTCTTAGAAGAGGTTCCTGGCAATGTGATCTTACCTCGACGGGTTGTAACATGACATTCAGAGGTAGCTTCGGATGAAGATCCCACACCTTTTAGGACAATTTTAGGTCGCTGAGGAGGATTCTCAGAATTTTTATTTTTGATAGTAATGGTAGAAATATGATTGTCCATTGAGATGTGATTAATAGTGGAATCATAATTGTAAGATGTTCTGGTGTAATTGGCTTGATCATCTGTGACTTTGCCTTTTCCCTTGTCATGTTTTGGGAATGGTTCCTTAAACACCTCATGCTCTTGGTTAGATGAATGTCCCTCAATCTCAATATCTCCTCTGTCAATGAGATCTTGTACAATGTTTTTCAATCGATGGCAATTACTTGTCTTGTGACCCTTGCTCTTATGAAATTCACAATATTCATCATCATTCCACCAATTCGGTTTTACCTTTGGTTCATATGGAGGAAAATCTGGGACCGTGATCACTTTGTTTGCTACAAGCTTTTTGAATACTGATTCAAGTGGTTCTCCCAATGGAGTGTACTTCCTTCGTGGTCTAGCAGCCGTTTGATTGTTCACTTGATTGTTGGTAGAATTTGATCCAGAAAAGATGAACTTTGGTCTCACTGTGTTAGCATCAACAACACCATCATTAACTGTGTTCTTGTTCTTGTTCCAAAACTTTGGTTTGTCTTTTCCCTTAAAGTCCTCTTTGTTTTCTTTGAATAGTTTGATAACTCCTTGTTCAATTAAGACTCTTTCTGTTGCTAGGCCCTTTTCAATGACATCCTTGAATGTAGACAAACAAGCTTTTCTGAGATCATAACCAATAGCCTTGTTAACATTTTGTGTGAACATTTCCACCATTTGTTTTTGCGGGATTTCACAAGAGCATCTGCTAGCTAAGTTCCTCCATCTTTGCAAAAATGACGCAAAAGATTCTCCTTCTTTTTGTTTCGTATTGCACAAGGTAGTAACTGAGACATCTGTTTCAATGTTGTAAGAGAAATGTTGAATGAATGCCTCTGCCAAGTCACCCCATGACTTAATACCAGGAGGTAATTGAGAAAACCATTCCATCGCTTGATCTCCTAAGCTCTGTGGGAACAACCTCATTAAGTATGTTTCTTCTGCCGCTACCTCAATGCAAGCTGTGAAGAATTGTCTTATGTGTGCCTTGGGATCTCCTCTCCCTCTATATTTGTCAAATTTCGGTGTTGCAAAGTGCGGAGGAAACGGAGGCATTGGAATGCTCTTATCAAAGGGATAAGGGCATATATCTCTCATATTATATGTGGGTTTTGATGTGCCCATGTCTTCCACTTTCTTTTGTAGATCTCTAATTTGTTGCTCCAAATTATTTTTGGGAGGAGATGGATTTCTTGTAGCATATCCCATGTTTGAAATACCCATTTGAGGAGGAGCTTGTTGCATATATGGATGATACTGATCGTAGACATGTCCATATGGAGGTCTATATTGTTGCGACATGTATGGAGCACTTGGCATAATTTCTTGTTGAGGGACTCCATATCTGTTTTGTGTGTATAAACCATATTCAATGGGCCTTTCATTTTCCATTGTGTTGCCCCCAATTTTGGCATGAGGTCTCCTTGTGTCAAAAGTTTGAGGAAGTCCTTGAGTATCCATTTGTCTTGGTTGACCCATATCTTGAGCATGTGTTTGAACATAAGGCCTCCATGATGGTCTTTGAGTACAAGTATCATGCATTTGAGCTTGTGTATGTGGGATTGCTGGTTTCTGAAGCAAAACTGATGGTGACTCCGGCATCATATTATTTGGTCCTCCACTATTTGGTTGAGTTTGTTGTGAAGGTCTACTTTCCATAAGTTGAGATAAGTCAAAATCATGTGGTATCTTAGCTCCACTTTGTGCCATCATGTTTAGAAAGTATTGACGATCTCTCCTCATTATCTCTTCCACCAATCTATTGAATTGAGGATCCATTATAGATTCTTGTATGTCTGCTGATAGTATTGAAGAATTGTCCACATTATCATTGTGTGTAGCGTTGTGTATAGCGTTTGCGCTTTCCATATTTGGATTGTGTCTATAAACATTCATATCTGGTAATGTAGTGTGCTCAGGATTGTAGAAGACATCATTGTCATACTCATAAGAACTCATGTTTACGGGTCCTTGAGCTTCTTTAGCTTTTCTCCTAGATTTTTGAAGACGGGTTTCAACCATGAACTAGGTGTTAGACCAATATGTGAGAGACTTAGACGAAAATGACAAGAGTATGTAAGACCAAGAGTTGTATGGAGTGTAAATGAATCTGAAGTTTACTTGCAATGTCCAAAGTGTAAGACCAAGTATGTATGTTGTAGAGTAGGTGTGACTTCCAAAGAGAGGATAGTTTCTCTTGATGAGGTAAGCTGACCTTGACTCCAAGTAAGACCAAATGAGACCCAAAGGTAAGAAACCTTGATGAGGGATCACTTAGCAAAGTGTTGTAGTATGTAGTGTGTTGACAAAGTATAGTGAGGACAAGCAAGTGACCTTTTTGACTCAAGTTTAGACAAGCATGACTGTAAAATGAGGTATGAAGCAATGATGGACTGTGTAAGACCTTAGAACAGGCTGAATGCTAGATGAACCTGAAGAGATAACCTAGGAAGCTCAAGTGTGCCGAAACTGATTTCTTTGTTTGCTTGACTGTTAAACTTTTTTCAAATCCTGACACAGACGCCTCTGTATACTTCACAGACGCGGTTTTAAGACACAGACGCTATTCTGTTTGACACAAACGTGATTCTGAGATTTCCTGTTGATGTTTGCTAAGACTGACAGATTTTTTGCAATTGTGGACACAGACGCGCCTGTATACTTCACAGACGCTATTTCTAGACACAGACGTGTCTCTGTTCGACACAGACGCTGATAAAAACACAGACGCTATTCTGTACTTCACAGACGCGTTTATCAGACACAGACGCGGTTTTAACAGACACAGACGCGTTTCTGTAACCTTAGTGCAATCTTTCCTATCTGTGAATTTGTTTTGCTATGACCAAATCTGATTTTTCGACTGTTTTTCGTGACAAGAGGACACAGTGTTGATGACCCAATGTTTGCAGACTGTTTAGACTCCAAAAAGTGTGTTGTTTGATGTAAAAAGTTTTTGCATACACTTGAAGACACAAAAGACACAATGTTTTGCTGTTTTGTCTTGATTGTTTGAATGTTTATCATAAGTCAAGCACAATTCTTATGGCTGGCCAGGACAATAATTGTTGATCCCACATGGGGTTTTACCCCCGAGGCTACGCTATTCAGAGCGGATACTTAGATGCTTGACCTCACTGGCTCCACCCTCGGCACTCACTTCTCGGGTCAGCCAAGCATCAGTCCCCATGAAAACTCCCCATGGCGAACTTTGTATCTCTACTAAGAACCGTATGTGTGTGGGCCGCTACCAGAGGTCCGACCTCCTGCCTCAACAACTAGAAGGATTTGGGCATCTAAAACAATGAGGTGCTAGTAAGGGCATCCGCTCGTGTGGCCATACATGCGGCACTTTCAGCTCTGTAAATACAGAAGGCTCCCAGCCGGTAGGGGTTACGCCCTACAAATGATCAAATAAATTTGATCAAACGGGTTTATGGGGAGACATAGTGTCGGTATGAACTAATCAGCACACGTTATTCATAGTTTTCACCATGAATACATTTGATTATAGTGGTTTGGATGAGGTGGGTTTTCCTCGCTACCACTTGGGTCGTTCTCTTCTCACTAGTAGTCCTAATGACCACACGGGAAGACAGGCCCTCTAAAGAATAAACAAAAAGAGCCTATTGCTCAAGACACAAAAGACAATGGTTCAATTTTAGTGCACCAATTGAAGTGTTTGCTAAGCTATGAAGACAAGGCACACAAATAAAATTACAAAACCCTAGCTAAGGCCCTGCAACAAAATTGTTAGTAGTTTGGGTTGTTTCAAATGATAACCCCTTCCTGCAAGCACACAAGTTAGGTAAATTTTAAGAAAACCCAAAAAGACTTTGTGAAAAGGGGCCTTCAACAAAAACGTATTTGTCTCCAAAGCAAGCTGCACAAACCAGGTTAGCTAGATCTGCAAAGGTTAGCCAAAAATAAACCAGATCTGAAACCCTAAGTACAAAATCCGAAAACCCGAATCGAAAAAAAACTTGAAAAAATTTTTGCAAAACAGAATGCACAGACGCTGTTATACCAGACACAGACGCGTCTGTCCGACACAGACGCGGCTCTGTGATT
Source organism: Cryptomeria japonica (assembly GCF_030272615.1). Lineage (NCBI taxonomy): Eukaryota > Viridiplantae > Streptophyta > Pinopsida > Cupressales > Cupressaceae > Cryptomeria > Cryptomeria japonica. Next base: position 774,253,782 of record NC_081408.1, read on the forward strand.
CGCAGACGTGATTTCAGAACACAGACGCCTTTTTATTCTGCAGACGCGATCAGAGGGTTCACAGACGCGATTCGGGATCACAGACGCGACTTTCGGAAACCTGCAAAAATAGAAAATGACAGAAACACAGACGCGATAAAAGATGTCACAGACGCCTTTGAAATACAAAAACGCGATCCGAACACTCGCAGACGCGAAAAAACCTAAAATGTCGTCGAAATCGTCCGATCTGCAACTTCAAAAATGCAAAATCTGCAACAAAATGTTAAATGCAAAGGGACAAGAGTCCCACCGGGCGTGCCAAAATGTGTATGGTGAAAATGGATAGCAATAAACAACAATATTGAAAGACTAAAATGGATTCAACCACCAAACCCTAGCCTAACAATGAACAAAGATCCACCATAACATATGAAGATAACCTAAGACAATGCAAAATAACTCAAAAAATCACAAAGATTATACCATCACATGTCCACTAGGGTTTTGATCTCCATTCTTCCTATCTCCATTGATCTTGTTTGATATGCTTGCTCTCAGATTTTTGTATGCACAAGAGCTCAACAAAGAACAGAATGTGGTTGCAAGTAGGATCGTAGTGTAGCCAAGTCCTCCAAAATTAGTCATTAGGGTTTGGTAATGAAGAAAGCATCTCCTTAAATAGAAGACACAATAGAAAATGGAGGGTTAAGATTGAGAGGTGTAAAAAGAGAGGTCGGCTAGGATTAGAGGGTAGGTATAAGAAATACCAAAATAATGAAAGGGGTAGGTAGTGTAGGAAATAAGAGATGAATGACATGTGTCATGTGTAGAAAAAGATAATGAACTAATTAAATAAATAAAGATTTATTTAATTAATAGAAGAAGTAGGACAATTAAATAAATAAAATATTTATTTAATTTAGGAAAGGAATAATTTAAATAAATAAATGTATTTATTTAAATGAGAAATAAGGCTAGAAGAGGATAAATGAATTAATTAAATAAATAAGGATTTATTTAATTAATAGAAGAATTAGGCTTAGATAATTAAATAAATAAAATATTTATTTAATTAAACATGACAATTTTAGGTGTCTACACCTACAAAAGAAAAAAAAGTAATAGAAGAGTTTGTTGATGTTATACCAAAAGAGTTACCTAATGGTTTACCACCAAAAATGAACATCCAACATCATATTGATCTAATTCCAAGGGCATCTCTACGTGATAATGGATGATTACAAGATGAGTCCTACACAACATGCAGAACTAAATAAACAAGTGATAGAACTTATAAATAAAGGTGTTGTGAGGGAAATCATGAGTATGTGTGTTGTGTCAGTATTGTTAACTCCAAAAAAGGATGGGACATGGAGTATGTGCACAAATAGAAGAGTCATCAATAAAATCACAATCAAATACTGGTTACCTATACCTTGCTTGGATGACATGATGGATGTGCTTACCGAAGCTAAATATTTTAGAAAAATTGATCTTCAAAGTGGCTACCACCAAATTTGAATTTGAGAAGGAGATGAATGGAAAACAACCTTCAATAATAGAGATGGATTGTATGAGTCGATGGTGATGCCATTCAGATTATCTAATGCACCTAGTACCTTCATGCGGCTAATGGATATTGTGTTGTGATCTCACATTGGTAAGCTTCTAGTAGTTTACTTTGATTATACTTTGATTTTTAGTAGAAGTTAGGAGAAGCAACTGCAACACTTAAGAATCATATTGAGGGTGTTGATGACAAAGAAGCTCTATACAAACTTGAAGAAGTGCAAGTTCATGCAAAATAGTTTGGTGTTTTTGGGTTTTGTCATCTCTACAGATGGTGTTAAAATAGATTTGGAAAGGTTAGCACAATTTGAGAGTGGTCTAGTCCAAATAGCATAATAGAGGTAAGAAGTTTCCTTAAGTAGGCATGTTTTACTTTTGACTACCATTGACAATGAGGTAGTTGGCTTTGAAGCAATGAAGGACCTGTATGAATCTGATAATGATTTTTTGGATATTGTGGAATAGTTAAGGAACCCAATTGCTGGAAACATGGATCATATTCAAGGTGAGTATTTTATGCAAGATGACTATCTCTTCAAAGGAAAGCAATTATGCATTCCAATTGGTTCTATGAGAGAAAATATTATCAGAGAAATTCATAGAAATGGCTTGGTTGGACATTTTAGAAAGGATAAGACAATAGCCTTAATAGAAGGTAAATACTATTGGCCAAAAATGAAAAGAGACATAATATGGTATGTGGTACGATGTAGAATTCGTCAAGTGGTAAAGGACACTCACAGAATACAAGGTTATACATGCTACTACTAGTACCTTCAGAACCCTGGACAAATTTGAGAATGAACTTTGTTTTGGGGCTGCCTAACACACAAAGAGGTAATGATTCAACTTTTATGGTTTTTCATAGGTTCTCTAAGATGGATCATTTCATTGATTGCAAGAAAACTATTGATGCTAAAAGAATAAAAAAGTTATTTTTCTCACAAATTGTTAGATTGCACGGTGTCCCCAAAACGATTACCTCTAATCAAGATACCAAGTTCTTGAGTCACTTTTGGAGAACTTTATGGAAGAAAATGGGGAATAAGATACAATTCAGTAGTTCCTATCACTCTCAAACACATGGGAAAACAAAGGTTGTCAATCAAAGTTTGGGAAACCTATTAAAGTGTATTGTTGGAGAAAATCCCAAACAGTGGGATTTGGCATTACCCCAAGTAGAATTTGCTTACAATAATTTTGTAAATAGATCAATAGGTAAATCACCATTTCAAGTTGTTTATGGCAAGAATCCTCAGTTTGTTTTATATTCCATTTAGCTACCACTTGGTGCAAGAATCAGTGATGATGCAAAATATTTTGCAAAATGCCTTCACCAGTTGTAGATAGAAGTGAGGCAAAAGTTGGAGGCAAGTAATGAGAGGTACACGGCTCTATCAGCTATTAGTAGATGACATCAAGTATTTAGTGAATGTGATATGGTGATATTCTATTTGCAAAAAGAGAGGTTTCCCATGGGATCATACCCTAAGTTGAAATATAATAAAATTGGTCCTTGTAGGGTTCTCAAGAAAATCAATGATAATGCTTATGCGGTAGATTTACCAACTGCTTCAGATATTTCCCTTGTGTTTAATGTTTTTGATGTGTATACCTTTCATGGTGAAGATCATGATAATGATACCGAGGAAGAAGTGGATTTGTAGCGATCAATTCTAAGAATGAAAAGGGAAAAGATTGCACATATTTTGGATAAGAAGATCATTCATACTCAGCAAGGAGAATACAATGGATACTTGGTACATTGGGAAGGTTGGGACCTACAAAGAGTATTTGGATTATAGAGTGGGACTTGGAGAAGTTGGATCAGATTAAGTGGCAGCACTTTGAGGACAAGAACTTGTAGGAGTTTTGTTCTTTTCAACCAAAGGAGAATGATTCAGGGATTTTCAAAGGTCATAACTTTTGATTCAGTTGTCCATTTGGGTTGAAATTTGACATGGAGGTGTATCATGAGGAGATGTTTGTTAGTTCTGATACTTAATGTAAAGTATAGATGCCAATAGCTAATAAGATGAGAGGGGGGGGGGGTGAATCATACAAACTTAAACTTCCATAAAATCAACAGATTCAACCTCGGTAAGTTATACTTCAGCAACTTAACCAGAAACTGCTAAACATGCAAACTTATGAACACATAATCATAATAACACTCATAACACCAGATTTAATGTGGAAACCTAAATAGGGAAAAACCAATGTGGGATTTCGGACCCACTAAGAAATATACTCTTCTAGAGTATGCTTGGTTAAAAGCAAATCCTGTTAAGATTACAAACACATTGCTAGATGTGACCCGGTTAAGGGATTTCCCTTAGATCTATCAGGATCTTCACTTTGTTAGAAGTGACCTTGTTAAAGGATTTCAAACACTCACTTAGAATGTTACCTTGCTAGAGGGTTTACATATAAGACTGTTAAGTCCACTCGGTTAAGATATTTTCTGTCACTTACAAAATAATAGTAATAAAAATCTATCTGCAACTTCACATCTAAAATGCTAAAGCAGATTCTTATTTTCTTAAAACAATCTAGTCATAGGACTGTATCTTGTCCCTTTGTTGTGTTTTCTACTCTGTTATTCAAACAGGTCTTCAAGCTTCTGTGCTCGGTAATCACTATGTAGCATCCCTGTGCATACATTTTCCCGCATACATTGTTTATTAACAATTCCTTATTCATAAACAATTGCTAACCGCTAAATCTCCTTGATCACATTTCCCATGATCAATCTTAGCCATCAGATCTTCAAACTTGACCAGGTTCAATGTATCCTTCCAATCTGAAAATGTTTTACCTTACCTCAGGACTTGCATTCCCTTCTTGGAACTTGCATAAGGTTATTGCGGCTCAATCTGCACTGTAGATCTTCCTGCTGATTTTCCTTTGCCATAGATCCTTAACAAACTTCATACACGGCATACCAATCATGTATACATCTCTAGCTAATCATTATCCTTCATTAAATAATGCTTTTTTTCATCCCATCCGCACTGTCATAACTCGGTTGCAACTCGGTAAATACTAAACTTTACTCTGTAGACATTTTGCCTTCATTACCCGATATCGATAACCTTAGGGTTTATCAACTAGGTTAATTGTTTGGTTGCATTAGTATAGTATTAACCTTACAATCAACAACATATGTAGGATATCAAAACAATCTAAACATCATGATCTCATCATTGTCTAACTCGGTAATAGTTTCCCATTGAATAACTTATTCCTCCCTTTATTCATCACATTCTTTATGTGTCTTTTACCGACATCTTAATTCTCTTCTAATCAATCTTCTCAAGATATGGCAACATCATATTGAATCAGATAATCAATTTCTTGACATCAATGACAACATAATGTTATAAAGATAGTTATCATCCTTCTTCAGTTATATCAATAATCTTCAACAACCTTCTCAATATCCTTATTGAATATCAACAATCTTTCTTACTGTAAAACCAACAGCCTCCCTCTTTGGCATTGATGGCAAAACCAACAATTAAATGGTAATACCAACAAGATATTCAAATGGATTCGGATTCAAATTGCTGTTAGACTTCTCCTTTTATCCTTGATTTGTTGTCTTCTGAAGTCTTCTCCATTTTGCAATCTACTCCCCCTGTCATTAGTCTTCTATTATTTCCATCATTCAGGGCTTTATCATGCAGTCAACCATTTAGTCTTCTCCCCCTTTGACAACAATGCCAAAAAGTAAAAGAACTAAATCATGATTTCTTCCTCTGTGAAGTGATTTGCCTTGCTGTGTAACATCTTAGTCTCGGTCAGATCAACTTGTCTCTATTCTTTTTTTGCACACCTTTAGAAAACCTTCTAAAGTGCATAAATCAGCATCAATCCACAAATAATATTTTGTAGATTCATTGAATTGATGCATTCACCAAACTCGGTCAGTGAGTAGAAGATAGGGGTAGGACCCCTAACTTGCTTCTGAGATACTCAAAAGTGTCCCTTGGCAGTGGCTTTGTGAAGATGTCTGCTAATTGCTCCTTTGAACTGATATATTCCAGCACAACTTTCTTCTCTTGAACTTCTTCTCTGAGATAGTGATACTTTGAAGATATATGCTTTGTTTTAGAGCGCATCACTGGATTATTTGAAATGTTAATGGCACTAGTATTATCACAGAATATAGTGTAGCGTCGTAAATTGTACGCACTTGCTAGGGTGGTACAATTTCACACCTAGTTTAGCACCCGCCTTGGCGCATTTTGCATTTTGCATTGTATTTCCCCTTTAGCACTTAATTAATTAAATTAATTAGGTCTAAGGTTCTATTTTATCATCTCCCATATCATAAAGTTGGGCCCTTTTCATTAAAGTGTGCCCCTTTCATTTTATTCTTCCAATACATCATTTAATCAAAAACCCTAATTAAGTCCTATTTTGAACTTGGGGGCTTGATTTCGGGGGTCAAAACATCTCGAAATCACCTGTAACTTCGGGATTCGCTCTAAAATCATCATATCCGACGGCCCTCAAAATTTGGTGAAAAGTTGTCGGGACCATGGCGCCCGGAGTGCACATGGTCCCGGACATTTTTCCCAAAATTTTAGGAGCGCAATCCAATCATAAAATAAAGCTTAACCCCAAGAAATTGGGGGGATATTCAATCTCTAGGTCGGGCAAAAGATGAAATTACGACCTAGGGTTTCATATATAAGAGCTCTCTTTCTTCATTTGAAAGGATCCAGATTTTTGGTTTCAAGGACCTTCTACGCAGCGAAAGAGCAGATCTTTGAAGACTTCAACAACATTCAAGATCCATCCATCAAGCATTCATCAATTTCATTCATCTATTTAGGGCTTTGAAGACATTGAAGAGCAATAAGGGATCACCGACTGAAGATTGGCTTGTACCCCTCCCTTGGGGTTGGGTATGATTTCATGTTGTTTTCATGTCTTTGCATAAGCCTCATTATATCATTTGTATTCATGCTTTAGATCACTTTGCATCTTGATTTGGAGCATTTACATTATCATTTACAAGCAATTAGGGTTTACTTTCTAGGTTGCTCTAGTTTGCTTACTTGCATTTTAGGATCTTGCACACACACAAGGTCTGCACACACACTACTTTTACAATACAACTTGGCTATTCGTGGAGGTGGAAATCACCAAAGCGGGGGTTTGACTAAGGCAAAACCCTATATAGCCGCACAAAACACCTTTTCAGATATAAGTGCAGATTTCGGGATTCAGACGACACCGCAAGTTGCAGATCCGAAAGAAGCAGATGGAGACGGGACCACACACCAAATTGCAGAGCAAAAGACTAGGACAAGGGCGTGGGGCGCCCTGGTCCTGCCAGGACAGGGGCGCTGGGCACCCTGGTCCCTAGGACAGGGGCGCTGGGCGCCCTGGTCCTCCTGACAGACAACAGTTTTCAGCATTTTTGACAGCTTTCTAGGTTGCAAAACAGCAGTTTCCGGAGCAGTTTCAGGGGCAGAATCAGGACAGTGGCGCTCGCACCCCCGTCCCGAATATTTTCACTCAGATTTTGACTCCGAGTACGCATCTGCATTCTTGTCTTATTCTTGTGTTTACAGCTTTCCATTATTTAATTTCAATTCTGCAATCTTGTTATTAGTTCATACTTGCACTTTGGGGTTAGGGATTGAACTTGCATCATTTTATCTTTCAATTGCAACAAAGGAATAGAAATCCTAATAGGTAGCCCATGGCTCTCTCTTCCACAAAAAGAAGTAGCCAATTGTGTGATACCTCTAAGCTCTTTCGTATTCCACAAGTGTGTGGTTGAAAGTGAGATTAGGGCATGTTTGCTTCATGTCACTTTTTCCCCCACACATATAGTTACTGGCTCGGTAACTTTCTCATTTATACCTTCCAACAGTTGTTTGATCCATGCTATATTGGTATAATTTAATGTTGCAACAACATATTCAGCTTCTGCTGTAGATTAAGAAATACATCCTTGTTTCTTGCTAAGCCAACTTATTAGTCTTTCTCCCAAAAAGAAAGCTCCGCCACTTGTGCTTTTCCTGTCATCTATGTTGCCTGCCCAATCAGCATCAGTATAAACTTTTAAATCAAAATTATTTCTCTTTTCATATACTAAGCCATAATCTTCAGTGCCTCTCAGGTATCTGAAAATTCTCTTGATTGCTGTCATATGGGTTTCCTTGGGATCTGCAGAGAATCTTGCTACAATACCTACTGCATGTGCTATATCTGGTCTACTATGCACAACATATTGCAATTTTCCAATCATAGATCAGTAAAGTGTCTCATCAACAGATGCAGATTCATCATTCTTTGATAATTTATAGTTAGTAGTCATAGGAGTACTTGTTGGTTTAGAATCCTCCATTCCAAATTTCTTCAAGATTTCCTTTATGTACTTGGATTGAGTAATAAAAATCTCATCTTTCATTTGCAATATCTGTAAACCTATAAAATACTTTATCTCACCGATTAGTGACATCTCAAATTCTTTGCACATTTCATTTCCAAATTTCTTGCATAAGGAGTCATTACCACAAAATATAATGCCATCAACAAATATGGCTGAGATCAGTATTCCATTGTCCTCATCTTTCTTCATGTACATATTGTTGTTTTCACTTGTCCTTATAAAACCAATCTTTATTAAATAAGAGTGCAATCTTTCATACCATGCTCTAGGTGCTTGTTTCAGACCATATAAGGCTTTGTTAAGTTTGCATACCCGATCTTTACTCTTGTCTTCAACAAATCCTTCAGGTTGTTCAATGAAAACTTCTTCTTCTAGTATACCATTCAAAAATGCAGATTTAACATCCATTTGATATACCTTGAAATTTTTGAAAGCAGCATATGCCAACAATGTTCTTACTCCCTCAAGTCTAGCCATAGGTGCAAAAGTCTCACCATAATCTATTCCTTTTTCTTGAGCATAACCTTTGCAAACTAGTCTTGCTTTGTTGCGAATGACCTCACCTTTTTCATTTAGTTTGTTTATGAAAATCCACTTAGTATCGATTACACTTTTGTCCTTTGGTCTTGGGATTAGTGTCCATGTGACATTCTTCTTGATTTGATCAATTTCTTCTGTCATAACATTTACCCAATCTTCACTGTTAAATGCCTCTTTTACTATTCTCGGTTCAAATTTAGAAATCAAACATGTGTTCTGTCTCAGTTTGTTTCTTGTCATCACTGGATCATCTTTATCTCCTATAATCTGACTTGATGCATGATGTCTTCTAACATATTTGGCTAATATAGGCTCAATAGGTTCTGTATGATCTTCTTCATCACTCGGTAACTGGACATTATCTTCATTTCTTCAGCTACTTTCTCGGTAGGACTTCTCGGTTGAACATAAACAAATTCTTCATAATCTTTTGGTTCTTTGGAATTTCCTTCATCATTTATTTCTACAAATTCATTAATTTTCACATTTGCACTTTCCACTATTTTGTTAGATGATTTGATCAGACATTTAAATGCTTTACTTCTAGAAGAATAACCAAGAAATGTTCCTTCTTCACTTTTCTGATCAAACTTTCCATTTCTATCATCTTTGTGAACATAGCATCTACTTCCAAAGATTTTAAAGTAACTTACATTAGGTTTCTTGTCATACCAGATCTCATATGGTGTCTTCATAGTTCCTTTCTTCAATTGAACTTGGTTCAGGGTGTAAACTGTAGTGTTGATTGCTTCTCTCCAAAATGTTTGAGGTACCCTCTTTTCTATCATTAGGGTTCTCGCACAATCCACAATTGATCTGTTTCTTCTCTCGGCTATCCCATTTTGCTGAGGTGTTCTCGGTGTAGATACTTGCCTCTTTATACCATGATCATTGCAGTATAAGTTAAATTCATCAAAAGTGAATTCTCCTCCTCTATCAAATCTAAGACATTTCAGTTGTCTTCTTGTTTCATTTTCAACTCTTGCTTTGTACCATTTGAACATTTGAAAAGCTTCTGATTTTTCTTTTAAAAACATAACTGACATCATCCTTGAGTAATCATCCACAAATAATATGAAATATTTATCACCATAATAACTTAGAACTTTCATAGGACCACAAAGATCAGTGTGTACTAGATCTAAAATTCCTTTAGAAGTGTAGGACTTACTTGTAAAGCTTGATCTTGTCATCTTATCCATCTGGCATCCTCGGCACATAGCATTCTCAGGTTTTTCAAGACTCGGTAGTCCTCTTACTCGATGCTTCTTACTTATTTTGATCAGATTATCAAAATTTACATGACAAAACCTTTTATGCCATAATCAGGTATCATCTATCTTTGCATAAAGACACTTGTTCTAAGTTGAATCAAGATGAAATGTATTACCTTTTGTTTGTGTCCCGGTAGCAGCTAACTTTCCATGTTTGTCATGAACTTTGACAATTCCTTTCTGAAATTCTATTCGGTATCTTGTATTGTTTAGCTGTGCTACACTCAACAAATTGTATTTCAAACCTTCAACCCAATATACATCATCACATTTAGCATTGTCAAGAAGTGTTATAGATCTTTTACCTTTTACCGAACATGGTGCTTCATTACCAAATCTTACATAGCCTCCATCATAGTCTTCTAATTTAACAAACTTGTGTTTATCACCTATCATATGATGTGAGCATCCACTGTCTATGATCCAAGAATCATTATTATTTATGTGAGATATTAGGGCTTTTTCTTCATACCTTTCCTCATCGGATCCATCTTTAATAGCCACATAAACAACTTCCTCAGTATTAGTTTCATCAAATTCATCATTGTTGGATTCCTCATCTGCTACTGGACATGTCTTTCTATCTCTCCTTCTGAAGTCTCGGTGTCCTTTGTATTGGTTATCTTTCTGCCTATTATCTCGGTATTCTCTCTTTTCACTAGATTCTTTATCAGGGTAGTTAGAAGTCATATGTCCTATTTTATCACAATTGAAACATTTTAAAGGTAGCTTTCCTTTATACTTACCTTTTCCTCTTGGTAACCTTCTGGCTAATAATGCTTCAAATTCTTCTTGCTTCTTGATTTCCTCATACAGTTTGTGCACTTTTTCCATGTTCTTGCGAAATCTTTCACTTGCTCTACTGTGATCCCCTTCAGAGTACTTACTCATTCTATCATTGTAATCATCAGATTCACTAATATGAAAAGAACTGAATTCAGATTCAACTTTATTTACCGAAGACCCACTGTTATCAAAATTACTTAATTCAAAGGCATGTAGCTTACCAATAGTAACATCCAAAGAAACTGGCATGTTAGGTACATACCTCATTTCATTGATTGCAGAGACTCGAATAGCATAAGCTGGTAGAAGGGTTCTCAACAACTTACTTTTTATATCCTTTTCTTCAATAGTTCCACCTGCTCCTTTAATTTGATTGACAATCTCCTTTAGTCTTGTACTGTATTGGGTTATGTTCTCACCTTCATTCATCCTCATGGATTCAAGTTTTCCTCTTAGACTATCTACTTTTGCTCTTTGAACATGTTCATCACCTCCATATACAGATATGAGCTTAGTCCACATTGCTTTTGCATCATTGCAACCTTCTAGATCATTAAACTCTGAGTCAGTCAATGTTGATGTTATTTCAATCATAGCTTGAATATGTTCTTGCTTTGCCTTAATCTCTTCCAAGGTCATAGGGTTGGTGCTCGGTGCAATGTAATCATTCTTCAGATAATATGTTGCATATTCGCCAATTCCTGATAAATGCAGCTTCATCCTTTTCTTCCATGTGGAGAAACTTGACTTGCTCAGCTTCGGTGCATCCCTTTTATACATCTTCGGATCTTTGCCTCAAGTACCTTTAAAATTTTTCTTCCGGAGTCCTTAGCTCTAATACCAATTGTTAGTTCTGATACTTAATGTAAAGTACAGATGCCAATAGCTAACAAGATGAGAGGAGGGGCGAATAATACAAACTTAAACTTTCATAAAATTAACAGATTCAACCTTGGTAACTTATACCTCAGCAACTTAACCAGAAATTGCTAAACATGCAAACTTATGAACACATAATCATAATAACACTCATAACACCAAATTTAACGTGGAAACCCAAATAGGGAAAAACCACTGTGGGATTTCAGACCCACTAAGAAATATACTCTTCTAGAGTATGCTCGGTTAAAAGAAAATCCTGTTAAAGATTACAAACACATTGCTAGATGTGACCTGGTTAAGGGATTTCCCTCAGATCTGTTAGGATCTTCACTTTGTTAGAAGTGACCTTGTTAAAGGATTTCAAACACTCACTTAGAATGTTACCTTGCTAGAGGGTTTACATATAAGACTGTTAAGTCCACTCGGTTAAGAGATTTTCTATTGCTTACAAAATAACAGTAATAAAAATCTATTTGCAACTTCACATCTAAAATGCTAAAGCAGATTCTTATTTGCTCAAAATAATCTAGTCATAGGACTGTATCTTGTCCCTTTGTTGGGCTTTCTACTCTGTTAATCTTAGCCATCAGATCTTCAAACATGACCAGGTTCAATGTATCCTTCCGATCTGAAAACATTTTACCTTACCTTGGGACTTGCATTCCCTTCTTGGAACTTGCATAAGGTTATTGCGGTTTAATTTGCGTTGTAGATCTTCTTGCCGATTTTCCTTTGCCATAGATCCTTAACAAACTTCATACACGGCATACCAATCATGTATACATCTCCAGCTAATCATTGTCCTTCATTAAATAATGCTTTTATCCATCCCATCCGCACTATCATAACTCGGTTGCAACTCGGTAAATACTAAACTTTACTCGGTAGACATTTCGCCTTCATTAACCGATATCGATAACCTTAGGGTTTACCGACTAGGTTCATTGCTCGGTTGCATTAGTATAGTATTAACCTTACAATCAACAACATATGTAGGATATCAAAACAATCTAAACATCATGATCTCATCATTGTCTAACTCGTATTAGTTGCCCATTGAATAACTTATTCCTCCCTTTATTCATCACATTCTTTTTGTGTCTTTTACCAACATCTTAATTCTATTCTAATCAATCTTCTCAAGATATGGCAACATCATACTGAATCAGATAATCAATTTCTTGACATCAATGACAAAATAATGTTATAAAGATAGTTATCATCCTTCTTCAGTTATATCAATAATCTTCAACAACCTTCTCAATATCCTTATTGAATATCAACAATCTTTCTTACTGTAATGCCAACAATGTTTCGATTATCAACCAAACCTAGTTTATTTGGACCTCGAATTGATGCATTTATTAGGGCCTAGTTCCTTCATCTTGGGCCTCAAAATAAGCTTTTTTTGAGTTTTCATAAAGTTATTTTTTTTAGTTTTGTCGAACTCATCACTCTTTTCAGTTTAGAAATTTGGCAATTTATGCCATATTTATGTTTTTTATATTCTTAGAAGTTTTGGTAAATTTTCGGATGGATTTGAATATTACCTAAAATGACAAATTTTGGATTTTGTAAAAATCTACCAAATACAAAAAATTTCAGTTTGTAATTAAAATAGGATTATTTTCCTTTGTAGTAGCAAAGTGTTGAAGGATAATGAAGAACAACTAATTTCATCCCTGTTGTTCTCTAGTTTCTTCTTTCTTGTTGTTAATGGTGAACACTTGGTTCTAACTCGGTTACATCACATAGCACACTCATTTTATTCATCATCATGTATCACATCTCAAACATAACAGATCTACCTAATATATACCAATCAGATCAAAATAAACTTGTTAAATCAGCCAAAAGAAAATTTAACGTGGACATAGCATCGACCCAAAAATATATCATCTGAATGGTAAAGAATATGTGTGAGGGTTCACACCAAGTCGACACACCTTCCAATCATCATCAAAAAAGATTTGCATGCAACTATTTGGACCAATATGCATAAGCCGATACAAACTGATCTACTAAATCTAAAATGTCTTATTCCAGACACAAAAACAAAATAAACAGTCCATCGTAGAATAAGTATACCATCTTAAGAATAGTAACATCATTTGAAGGATATACGGTATAATCATATATTCTATAACATTACATTTTTCACCAGAGTAGACACCAAAAATAACATAATCACTTCTAGACTAGGTAAGGAACACTAGACTTATGGAAACACACTAAATCGTCATCCCTTTGATCAACACCACATGAATATGAAATCAATTTTGTGGAAACACATAATAGAAATAGACATTTGGACCATCAACAAGATACACCATACTTCAACTGAGCATATACATATATGGATCACCAACAACAACCAAACCAAATAGACTGACATCAATTTGACATCAATGACAACAATGACATCCATATGTGCAGCAATCTCCCCCTTTGTCATTGATGACAAAAAAAAATTAATAAATATTTCTCCCTAGCAATATTTCTCCCCTTTGACAACAATGACAAAGGGCCACTTCTCAAACGAAAAAATATACTAAGAAAAACAACAACTCCCCCTAACAAAAATCTTTAAAAAGAAGAAAATGGGAATACTTGTCAAACATTTCCAAGCCAAATATCCTTGTATTGTTTCTTCAATCCAATAAAAGAAGAGTTCCATGAACAAATAGTGACAAAAAATTTCTTCTCTAACACTCACAATCAATACATAAATTCACTGCATCATCAAAGACATCGGTATTAACCACACTCTACTCAACTTTCTCTGCATTAGCCAATAGTCGAAGAAAAGTAGGCAACCATAATTCCATGGCATCCTTAAGTCCACAAAACAACTTCACATATTCTTCTCTTTGCTTCTATCACAATGAAAACTAAGAATGAAGATCTTGAGCCTTGGATCTCACTGCACCAATAGCATCTTTGTAAATATTTTGAAAGACTAGCCTAATACCATAAGATGAGACTCAATGGAGTCTATTTTATCTTTAAATTGTTGTGTAGCCTCAAACCACCTCAAGAAATACCTATAAAACTTTTTTGCATTATCCATCATTTTTTTGAAATTAATTAAAAATTTAACTTAAGACAATGATGTGCCTTTAAGCACTTTTTTGTCACTTTCTTTGTCACATTTCCTTCTATGTAAGGTTCACCAGAATCACTATTATCACCAGAAACTATAGCCATATGCTTAATTAACAATTGTTGGCATTTTACACTCTAGTGAGAAATGATGGTGTTGTCATTGATGGCAACCTACCGGCAACCTACTGGCAACCTTCAGGTAACCACCTAGAATTCATCTGGTAAACCACTGGCAGGCATCGACACCGACAAACTCTACACTAGCAGCGACAATAACACATACCGGCACTCTAGCCAACAAGAATAAAATTTTGTTTATTGTATTTAACTGTAAATATCTTTTTGTAAAGCTGGCATGGCATATTGTAATAGACATATATGTATGAGATCTTGTAAATCATTTTGATATAGAGAGGATAAAAAATAAGGATAGTAGATGGAATAGAAGATGAGATATATGTGAATGCATAGGATAGATTTTGTATAAGGTTTATGGTTATAGTATGAGATTAAACTGACACTGAACCTAGCATAGTTGATGCTGATTTGAAGTAGTACATTGTATTGGATTTTTATAATCCATTTTGTAAGTCAGTGAGACTTCTATTTTGTAGATTGAGCAGTGAGCTCTAGGCAGTTGGCCTTCCTGCATGTGCAGGCCCCTCATTGTAAGTAATATTTATTCATTGGCTAGTGAGTGAATATTGTGGGTCACAAATCCCACCGAGCTTTTTCCCACACTGGGTTTCCTCGTTAAACATCTTGTGTTATGGTGTGTTTTCCATGTTGTCTTTATTGTTCCTATTTATTGCATTAATTCTTATTTACTGGTACACTGTTTTGGAATGCAAAATACTTAATAAGGTTAAATATTATGTTAACTGGGTTAGATACTGATTCACCCCCCCCTCTCAGCATCTTTGAGACTATCATTAATCCTAACAACAACTCTATCAATACTTTTGGAAAATGTCAACATTAATGGGAACAAGATTGTTCTGGAGAAAATACGTTAAACAAGCTTGTTCAATAGTATCTTGATCATAAGAAGGAACAATGAGATACAACTCACCAACACTTTTTAAGCCATCTATGATGCAAAGAATACACAACTCAACAAACTAAGAGAGATCTTTCTCTCAACTCACCTATCCAATTAGGTGATAACCCTCTAAAACCTCATAGGATCCCTCACAAGGTTGCAAGACATCAAAAACATACTCATCTTTCTTAGATCTCATCCAATCATTGAAACATACTCAAATAGTTCTCACCAACATGTATGAACCCAAATCCAAGTCCTCCAACACTCAAACACCATAAGACCCCCTACTAGTAACCCACCCAATTACATGCTCAATTAGGACTTCCAATCTCCATTCACAGCATACAATACATACTCTCAACACATATACCCCCTAGACACCCCTATAATGGTTTCTCAACATACACAAAAAGGTTCTCTACCCTTCCAACCTCCCAAAGTTCAAAGGAAGCCTTACTACTGCAACACTGTCATTTTGTGATAGTCATGTAGGCTTGGGACGGTCAATACTCACATGGGACATTATTTGTTCACTACCCTTCAAATGCAAGTAATGATGATGTGGATTCAACCTACTACTCCTCTAACATCAAATCAACACACAATGCACTCATAAACTTGTAAAGTGCAGTGATTTCAATGCACTGTCAAACTAGGATGGTTGATGTGATTTTGTGGATAGTCAAAGATTTATTTTTTTGATGTGATTCTTTAGGTTATTAGACACGTGGAATATGTTGGGAACCCTCTTAAAAACCCAACTCAACCTTTAATTCCCTTCTCAAAACCCAAATTATCATTCTCATACCCCCATACCCCCATACCTCCTTCATTCTTTGTTTTAACAGTTTGAGACTGATATTTCAGTTTTTTCCCTCATGATTTGCATGTGCTAATGTCAGAATGATGCCCCTATAAAATAATAAAAAACAAAATACAAATAGAATAAGTCCATCCACCACAAGGGTTTTCACTAATGAATGTAGAATGGCCTTAAACTCATTATTTTCCCCTCTCGGGTTACTCTATATCAGGGTTTAGATAGTTTTTACAAAAAATTGGATATCTCTTCAAATTCTCAATGAAATAAAATTACACAAAAAGGTAATTAAATTATATTAATCCCTAAACAATATCCAAAGGATTCCACATGAAAATGAAAAGGATTTAATATTGAAAAATGCTTAAGAACATACTATTACGTCTGAAAATATATGGTATTTGTAGAGAACTCAATGCTATTTATTGATTTTCTTCTTCCAAATCACATGAAACTTCACTCTGGAAAAGGAAAGGCTTATTTAATGGTATTCAAGCCTCCTCCAATGGTTGTAACCAACTTTTAAACTTTCCTCATCAAACTAACACCTAATTGCTTATAAAATGCACAAAAAGTTGCTTAAGCAATTTTGACAATGTAAGCAATTTTGGCTAATTTTAATCCTAGACCCAACCTTTAATTTTAATGACTCAAAATGATATAAATACATCCAAATAGGTCCATAAGACAATTACACATCATCAAACATCATACTTGATGTATTGAGACATATTTTCCATATTAGGCCAATTTTGTCAACATGTGCCAGCATGGCTCCTACTAGGACTCAACATACAAACCAATGGTCTTAATGTCCTTATCACATCACATATGGTCTTTCAAGACCTTATTCATAGCTTTTATCCTTAAAAACACAAAATATTATAATTTTCCTCATAGAGGCTTCTGGACAACTTAGGTGCTCCTGCACCAATCTAGTCTCCCAAGAATCTCAAGCACTTTATCTTCATTAAAAGAAACTTACTTTAACGAAGAAGGGGAAGCAATCACCATCTTCCTTTCTAAAACACCTTTTTGTATACTGGCCTTCTCTAATTTTTCTTCATCACTTTCAAGAATAACAACCTCTGCAAATTCCGTTGATACACGTTTACCTCTTGATAAAGAAAAAGAAACACAAGCTTCTCTAGATGATTTCCTCACTTTCTTTCCTCTAAGAAAATTTTCAATCTTGTAGGGTCTCTTTCCAACACTTCTACCCATAATCTCAACATATGTTCCAAATCTTTCTTCATTCACATCTTTTGGCATTTTAAGGATTATTTCCATAATACTCATGTATTCATTTTCTGACACTTCATAAGGAAGCTTATCCACCCATGAAGTCCTCATAATAACAGCTTCAATGAAACAATTGTCCTTGTCAACCAAGAGTGTAATATCATCCTTGTACCATTCAACAACTTTTAGAGGTATTTGATTACTCACAACCATTTCTATTTGAATATTCATGAACAACTTATGACAAGCAGTATCTCAATCATCCTTGAAACTATCCAAATATTCCTTAATTTGAGTATCAACATAAAAATCTCTTCTCGATACAATATTATTTAATCTAGACACATTGAGAAAATAAAATACCAAGCATACAATGAGAGATCCATATCAAAAAGGGTACTGTTGACGGTGAAAATGGACAACAACAATGATAATATTGAAAGACTAAATGAATTCAACCACAAAAATCCTAGCCTAACAACAACAAAGATCCACCACAACACATGAAGATTACCTAAGACAATGCAAATCAAATGAAATCACAAAGATTATACCATCACATGTCCAATAGGGTTTGAATCTCCATTCTTCCTATCTCCATTGATCTTGCTTGATATATTTGCTCTCAGATTTTATGTGCACAAGAGCTCAACAAAGAACGAAATGTGGTTGCAAGTAGGATCGCATATGAAGGTGCAAAGCGTAGTGTAGTCAAGTGCATAATTGAATTAGCCAGGTCATGTCAATAATGAAGGAAGCATCTCCTTATATAGAAGACACTATATGAAATGGAGGGATAAGATTGAGAGGTGTAAAAAGAGGTCGACTATGATTAAAGGGTAGGTAGAGGAAATAATAAAATAATGAAAGGGGTACGTAGTGTAGGAATTAAGAGATGAATGACATGTGTCATGGGTAGAAAAGGTTAATGAATTAATTAAATAAATAAAGATTTATTTAATTAATAGAAGAAGTGGGATAATTAAATAAATAAGATATTTATTTAAGTTAGGAAAAGTGGAATTTAAATAAATAAATGTATTTATTTAAATAAGAAATAAGGGTAGAAGAGGATAAATGAATTAATTAAATAAATAAAGATTTATTTAATTAATAGAAGAATTAGGCTTAGATAATTAAATAAATAAAATATTTATTTAATTAGACTGCACAATTTTAGGTCTTTGTGTATCATTTTCAAGGTCTTTGTAAAGCATTTTGTATAAGTCTTCTTCTTCCAGTTCACCCCATTTTTGGAAGATTGTAGGATCCCATTCAAGTGTAATGATAGATACCCGTTTAGTAGGATGTGGTTGTCCATATTCTTTTGGTGAATTCATGACTTGTTGTAAGTACATGGTCTGATTCAAAGTGTATTCACCCATGCCCTTGTCCTAGAATTTCCCTTTAAGCTCACCTTGTTTTGATGTCGAAGGTTTTAATGATTCAGGATCAATGTACGCAGAAGAAGGAACAGCTTCGCGATTACTTGGAATGATCGTCTCAGTTTTCGATCTCAAGTTATTGCAATATATGAATGGATTAGGATCACCATTAACTGTTATTTCAACTCCATTGTGGGGAAACTTAATGCATTGGTGATATGTAGATGGGACTACCCTCATTTCATGAATCCAAGGACGTCCTAGCAATATGTTGTATGTGAGCTCCAAGTCTAGAACTTGACAAACCACATCCTTTGTAACCGGCCCAACTCTGAGAGGTAAGGTGACTGTGCCTTTGGATGAACACTCTTCGTCATCATATGCCTTGATGGTGATTTTGTTTGTAGAATTCACAGCTTTATCAGAATATCCCAATTGTTTAATAGTGCTCAATGTACAAATGTTTAGACCTGCTCCTCCATCTATTAGGACTCATTTTATGCGATGTTTGTGTATGAAGGCTTCAATGTGTAATGGTGCATTATGTGGCTGACTTACAGAGGCGTCATCAGCTTCTGTGAATGTAAGAGAGTGTGGAATGGAAAGGTATCCCACCATGGCTTGAAAATGGTCCACGTTCAGATCAATAGGAATGGCAGTGTCTCTCAAGATTTTGTCAAGAATAGCTTTATGTGCGGGGGATATGCGTAAAAGCTCAAGGATGGAAATAAGTGCGGGTGTTTTTCCTAACTATTCTACAAGGTCATACTTAGGCTTGGTTGATGAAGTAGTGGTATTTTTAGTTGGAGCACCTTGCAAAGTGAATTTACCTTGACGGGTTGTAACATGACATTCAGAGGTAGGTTCGGGAGAAGATCCAATTCCTTTCAGAATGATCTTGGGTCTCTGGGTAGAATTCTTGGGTCATAGTTATAAGATGCTCTGGTATAGTTGGTTTGGTCATCTGTGGCTTTATCTTTTCCCTTGTCATGCTTTGGGAATGGTCCCTTAAACATTTCATGTTCTTGATTGGATGAGTGTCCTTCAATCTCAATGTCACCTCTATCAATGAGATCTTGTATGATGTTCTTCAGTCGATGACAATTTCCTATCTTATGACCCTTGCTCTTATGAAATTCACAATATTCATCATCATTCCACCAATTTGGTTTCACCTTTGGCTCATATGGAGGAAAATATAGAATAGTGATTACCTTGTTTGCCACTAGTTTCTTGAAAATTGACTCAAGTGGTTCTCCCAATGGAGTGTACTTCCTCCGTGATTTAGAAGTTGTTTGAGTATTCACCTGATTGTTTGTAGAGCTTGATCCGGAAAAAACGATTTTGGGTCATACTGAATTGGTGTCAACAACACCATCATTGACTGTGTTCTTGTTTTTATTCCAAAATATTGGCTTATCTTTTCCTTTAAAGTCATCTTTGTTTTCCTTGAATATCTTAATGACTCCTTGTTCAATTAGGACCTTTTCTATCGCTAATCCTTTTTCAATGATGTCATTGAAGGTGGACAAACAAGCTTTCCTTAGATCATAGCCAATGTCTTTGTTAACATTTTGGGTGAACATCTCTATCATTTGTTTTTGTGGAATTTCACAAGAGCATCTGCTGGCTAGATTCCTCCATCTTTGTAAAATTGAAGAAACAGACTCTCCATCCCTTTGCTTGGTGTTGCACAAAGTAGTGACTGATATGTTTGTCTTTATGTTGTAGGAGAAATGTTGGATAAATGCCTCTGCTAAGTCACCCCATGACTTAATTCCAAGTGGAAGTTGGGAGAACCATTCCATAGATTGATCACCTAAGCTTTGTGGGAATAATCTCATCAAATATGTCTCTTCTGCTGCTACCTCAATGCAAGCTGTGAAAAACTATCTTATGTGTGCCTTAGGATCCCCTTTTCCTCTATACTTATAAAACTTAGGTGTCACAAAGTGTGTAGGAAAAGGAGGCATTGGAATGCTCTTGTCAAATGGATAAGGACATATGTCTCTCATTGTGTATGTTGGCTTCAGTGTATTTATGTCCTCCGTTTTCTTTTGTAAGTCCCTGATTTGTTGCTCCAAATTTCTCTTAGGTGGAGACCGACTCCTTGGACCATACCCCATGCTTGAGGCACCAATTGGAGGAGGAGCATGTTGCATATATGGATGATATTGATCATACACATGTTCATATGGAGGAGGTCTATAATGATGTTGCGTATATGGACCACTTGGTATAGATTCATGTTGAGGAACGAAATATCTACTTTGTCCATGTATACCATACTCTACAGGCATGTCATGAGTTTGTTCAAGTGTGTTGCCCCCAAATTTGACATGGGGTTTCCTTGTGTCCAAATTTTGAGCATACCTTTGAATATCCAATTGCTTTAGTGTATGATCCTTAGCATTGGTATGTGATTGAGCATATTTTTTTGCATAAGACTTCCATAATGGTCTGCGAAGGTGATTATCATATGCTTGACCATGTGTGTATGGGACCTCTGGTTTTTGAAACAAAGATGATGGTGATTCAAGCACCATATGTGGTCCACTATTGCCTCCACTATTAGGCCTCCTTTGATCCATGTTGGAGTGAGTTTGTTGCAAAGGTCAATTTTCCATTATTTGAGACATGTCAAAATCATGAGGTATCTTGGCTCCACTTTGTGCCATCACTTGTAGAAAGTATTGTCTATCTCTCCTCATTATTTCCTCAACCAATCGATTAAAATGAGGATTCATAATGGTGTCTTCCACTTCTGCTGAATGTACCGAAAAGTTGTCCATATTGTCATTGTGTGTATCATTGTTGTTTGTAGTGTCCATGTTCTCAACATTTGGAATGTTTCTATAGGCATCCATGTCAGGTAATGTAGTATGATCAGAATTGAAAAATATATCATTGTCATACTCATAGGAGGTCATGTTTGTGGATTCTTGAACCTCTTTAGCTTCTCTCCTAGATTTTTGGGAATGGGTTTCAACCATGAACTAGGTATTGACCAAGATGTGTGAGACTAGGTGAAAATGGAAAGAGTATGGAAGACCAAGAGTTGGATGGAATGTAAATGAATCTGAGGTGTACTTGCAATGTCCAAAATGTGAGACCAAGTATGTATGTAGTAGAGTAGGTGTCGCTTCCAAAGAGAGGATAGTTTCTCTTGATGAGGTAAGTTGACCTTGACTCTAAGTAAGACCAAATGAGACCCAAAGGTGATAGACCTTGATGAGGGACCACTTAGCAAAATGTTGTTGTATGTAATGTGTTGACAAAGTATGATGAGGACAAGCAAGTGACCTTTTGACTCAAGTTTAGACAAATGTGAATGCAATGTAAGGTGTAAAGCAATGATGGACTATGTGAGACCCAAAGATAGGTTCAATGCTAGATGAAACCCTAGAGAAATAACCTAGGAAGCTCAAGAATTCTAAAACTGACTGTGTTTGTTTGCTGGACTGTAAAAGTTTTTCAATACTGAACACAGACGCGCCTGTATACTGCACAGACGCGATTTCCTGACACAAACGTGGTTCTATTTAACACAGACGCGTTTTTGAGATTTTGTAAATGCAATGTTGATTCTGAGAACATAGATGCGTTTCTGCCCTTCACAGACACGGTTATACAACACAGACGCTATTATGTGAGACACAGACGCATTTCTGCAAAATTTGTGCAAATTTTTCCAATCTGTGAAGTTGTTTTGTTGTGACCAAATCTGACTGTTTGACTATTTTTTCGTGACAAGAGGACACTGTGTTGATGATGACTCAATGTTTGCAAGTGTCTAGACTCGAAAATATGACTCAAAGAAAGTATGTTGTTCGATGTAAAATTGTTTTGCATACACTTGAAGACACAAAAGACACAATGTTTTGTTGTTTGGTCTTGAATGTTTTGAATGTTTAAAATAAGTTGAGCACAATTGTTATGGCTGGCCAAGACAATAGTTGTTGATCCCACATGAGGTTTTACCCCCGAGGCTATGCTATTCAGAGTGGATACTTAGATGCTTGACCTCACTGGCTCCACCCTTGACACTCACTTCTCGGGTCAGCCAAGCATCAGTCCCCACGAAAACTCCTTGTGGCGAACTTTGTATCTCTAGTAAGAACCGTATGTGTGTGGGCCACTACCAGAGGTCCGACCTCCTACCCCAACAACTAGAAGGATTTGGGCTTCTAAAACAAAAAGGTGCTAGTAAGGGCATCCGCTCGTGTGGCCATACATGCGGCACTTTCAGCTCTGTAAATACAGAACGCTCCCAGCCGGTAGGGGTTACACCCTACAAATGATCAAATAAATTTGATCAAACGGGTTTATGGGGAGACATAGTGTCAGTATGAACTAATTAACACACGTTATCCATAGTTTTCACCATGAATACAGTTGTTTATAGTGGTTCGGAAGAGGTGGGTTTTCCTCGCTACCACTTGGGTCGTTCTCTTCTCACTAGTATTCCTAATGACCACACGGGAAGACAAGCCCTCTAAAGATGAAACAAAAAGAGCCTATTGCTTCAAGACACAAAAGACAATGATTCAGTTTTAGTGCACCAATTGAAGTGTTTGCTAGTCTATGAAAATAAGGCACACAATAAAAATCAAAAACCCTTGCCAAGGACTTGCAACAAAGATTTATTAGTAATTTGGATGGTTTCAAATGATCACCCCTTCCTGCTAGCACACAAGTTAGGTAAATTTTAGATCCAAAAGACTTTGTGAAATGGGGGCCTTCGATAAACGATTTTGCTTTCAAGACAAGCTGCACCAATTTTGTTAGCTAGATCTGAAGATGTTAGCTCAAAATAAACCAGATCTGAAAAACCGAATGACTAAAAACTCGAATCAATAAAAATCCAAAATGCAAAATAAGTGTACACAGACGCGGTTACCATAAACACAAACATGACTTTTGGACACAGACGCGGTTTCGGAACGCAGACGCAGCTTTTTGATGTAGACGCGCTTGAAAATCCCATAGATGCAATTAGGGATCACAGATGCGATTTCTAGAATCTGCAAAAAAATAAATTGTCGAGGGTGCAGACGCGGCAGAAAACCAAAAACGCGATCCGAAGGTATGCAGACGCAAAAATATCAAAATGTTGTCGGAAATGTCAGATCTGCAACTTCAAAACACCCAATCTGCAACAAGGAGGTTAAATGCAAAAAGGGACGAGAGTCCCACCGGGCGTGCCAAAATGTTTATGGTGAAAATGGATAACAACAATGATAATATTGAAAGACTAAACAAATTCAACCACAAAAATCCTAGCCTAACAACAACAAAGATCCACCATAACATATGAAGATTACATAAGACAATGCAAATCAAATGAAATCACAAAGATTATACCATCACATGTCCAATAGGGTTTGAATCTCTATTCTTCCTATATCCATTGATCTTGCTTGATATATTTGCTCTCAGATTTTATGTGCACAAGAGCTCAACAAAGAACGGAATGTGGTTGCAAGTAGGATCGCATATGAAGGTGCAAAGCGTAGTGTAGTCAAGTGCATAATTGAATTAGCCAGGTCGTGTCGATAATGAAGGAAGCATCTCCTTATATAGAAGACACTATATGAAATGGAGGGATAAGATTTAGAGGTGTAAAAAGAGGTCGGCTATGATTAAAGGGTAGGTAGAGGAAATAATAAAATAATGAAAGGGGTACGTAGTGTAGGAATTAAGAGATGAATGACATGTGTCATGGGTAGAAAAGGTTAATGAATTAATTAAATAAATAAAGATTTATTTAATTAATAGAAGAAGTGGGATAATTAAATAAATAAGATATTTATTTAATTTAGGAAAAGTGGAATTTAAATAAATAAATATATTTATTTAAATAAGAAATAAGGGTAGAAGAGGATAAATGAATTAATTAAATAAATAAAGATTTATTTAATTAATAGAAGAATTAGGCTTAGATAATTAAATAAATAAAATATTTATTTAATTAGACTGGACAATTTCAGGTGTCTACAGGTACAACTTAACCTTCATCAACCGAAGGTTATCCAATATCTGCCACCTTAGTTCAATTCACACAGATCATAATTAGCATCTTCTTTCACTATTTGATAGGCCACATATACTATTGTGGAAGAAGACAATCCTTCACAAATCCTGTAATACGTCCTTGTATGAAATTCACATACCTAACTGCTAAGTCACCAATACTATCAATCTGAAGGGTTCTCTTATTAGACATAACATTAGTTAATTTGTTTGTCTCATTATTCTTTAAAGACTTCAAAGAAGACGTGATTTCAATTGAGCATAAAACTAGTTAATTCCCTCAGGGTTTCTTTTGAAATTAAAAATGGTTGATCCAACCATAAACAGTCTTCATGAATTTTGCTTAGCACTATCTTAATTATCTCTTCATCATTGAGCATGGGAAACTTGCTCCAAGCATCCAAACCCTTATGCCTTAAAATAGCATACTTTGCCTTAAATCTCTATGTACCATCTACTAGATGAATCTTCTTAAAACAATTAACCTTGTTGTGATCATACTCTTCCGAGGAAACATGAATGTAACTAAAAATATCTTTTTTACATACCACTTTGTTAGGAACAATAGAAAATGCACCAATAGGATCTCTCATCACTGAAATAAACAGTCAAAACTCGAAATTAGGTCTTGCCTCACTATTGAAATTGATAATTCTAGGATTTGTCATTTGAAAATATCACAAATAAGAGAAATACGTTTGATTGATTTACGTCTCTTCTCTTTGCACTCTACAACTCTTCAATCGTATTTGCACAAATGGATTTCGAATAAGCAATATATAGTCATTGTCTAGGGTTTTATCAAAAAGCCGATACACTATATACTTGAAGTCATCAAAAAAGTTATGAACCTTCAAAATTGCCTAGAATCCACCGGATATGTCTTTCACACTTCTGCCACACTGAGAGTAACTCAGTATCAAACCAAGAGGGGACAAAAGATATGCATTAAGCTTTCCCCCTCTGACATAGTTGTTTGAGCTAGTTATCAATAGAAGGGTCTACACCCATACAAGGTGTGGATCCATCATCAATCTTCTTTTCAGTTTTATCATTTGATTTCTTCACCCAATTCATCTTCATATTCTCCTTTTCTTCGTTGATCTCAATTTTCTTTCAAAATGATTAGATTTCTTATTTCTTCTTCTGCAATGTCTCACAATGTGTCCCATTCTATTACCATTGTAGCATATCGGACCTTTATAAAATTTAATGTCATTCATTTTACTATTTTTGAATCTCCAATTAATTCTACAATCAACAACCTTGTGCCCATAGGTATTGCAAGCATACCAAGTTCCATTGAAAAAATTAAAACTTATGCTAAATTTCAAAATTTCATCTCTATTCCAACTCATCCTACTTTTGCACTCACTTGCCTTTGTTGGACACAAGATACCACTAAGAGGGGGGTGAATCAGTGGTTTCCACTTTTTACCCTTTTAATGTTGGCATTTTGATGATGTTGTGATTGTCATTGATGGACACACTTGTTTTCTGATCACTTATGTATAAGTTATGCTCAACCGGTAATTGTTCCAACCGGTATTATGTATTATAGTCTTTAGACTATCGGTGTTTTGCAGAACGCGTTTACCAGTCACAAACTGACTGAAGACCCAAAGCGGTATGAAGACCTCAAGCAGTTCGAGGATTCCAAAGTGGTACGAAGGAACAAAGTGATAGTTAACATTTTTCCAGTCTTCATTGTGACAACCGGTAACTAGTAAAATGTATGAACTGGTATTCGGTAATGAACCGGTATTACTCTATGATGAGTTACCAACTGGTATTTCTGTGATGAGTTATCATCCATCGACACTTTGGCGGTGATTTTGTGTCATGCTACCAAATGTGTCTAGATGCACTGAACCTAGGAACTTGTAATGCAATCCTATTGGACTGACATGAAATCAGTCTCCTTATAAGGAAATCATGTCTAGGGTTTTAGGAGTAGATGAGGGTTTTGTATGTCCAATTATAGAAGAGAAGATTAGGTCTATGTGAAGAAACAGAGTGTGGAGATATTGAAGACTGAAGTAATGCTAAATGTGCATTAACAATGAGCTATCAAGGATCTAATCAAGCATACTATGCTAGTATCTAGATCATCTACTTGTTGATTACTCATATCTTTGACAAGTTTGAAACCCTTAACTAGGTAGGCCTAGTAAAGCCTCTGTAAATCCTCTAACAAGGTGGTTCACAACTGTGAATTTGAAATCCTCTCACAAGGTAGTCTTTAACAGGACTTATCTCCTAACAGAGATCTAGATTCATAACAGGATCTGTTCTGGTGAAGAACATTGTATGACCTTAACCGGTCTGGTTTCTATTCTACAGATAGTTACTTGTGAGTTTCTGCTCACCATTTCCCATTTGGGTTTCCACGTCAAAACCTCTTGTGTTATGGTGATTGTTCTCTTGTAGGTGAATGCTTTATTTGTTGTTTGGTTTGCATTTGTCCTAACCAGTTTGTTAGTAAATCTGTTATACCGGTTAATTGCTAAACTCTTTAAGAGTTTAAGTTCAGTATTTTTTGGTATACTAATTCACCCCCCCTCTTAGTATTCATCAATTGGTATCAAAGCCAACCTTTCTAAATCTAACCACTTGGAAGGAGATATGGGGGAATACATTGTGAGGGAACTTACTCATCGTCTCACTCAAACTGAGAAAGCCCTTGATGAACTCAAAGTCAAATATAAAACCTCTCTAGCAAAAAGAAGAGAGCATTCTAAGAAACTGATGGAGCTTACTGAAAATAGTTCTTTTGATGAAGTAGACATGGAAGCCCTAGTTGAAGAAGTTGAAAAATTAAATGAATCTAATGCCAACCTGAGAAGGGAACTGGAAGGACTGACTATCAGAATGTGTCAAGAGCTTGAGAACCAAAGGAAAGCTGAAGATCTGGTAAAAGACAAAGATCATGAGATCTCCAAGCTAAAGCAAGAAATCAGTAACCTTACCGCTCATCTCCAAGAGAGTAGAGTGGAAAAAGAAGAAATGCAAGGTGAACTAAACATGGCTATTTCTGAGAATGAAACCTTGAAGGAATCCAATGCTACTATTTCCAAGGAACTCATTGAGTCAAAGGAAATACTTGCCAAATTCAATAAGAGTATTGTTAAGCTAGAAGAAAAGATTGAATCAACAAAACCGGCAAAGAATACCACTGGACTTGGTTTTTTAAGTTATGAGGAAGGTGAGACCTCTGGAACAAAAGATGGAACATCAAAGAATAAACCGACATCAAAGGATAAAGGTAAGAAAAAGTTTAAACCTATTTTCTTTAATTGTCTCAAGGAAGGACATACTGTTAATGTGTGTAGAAATAAGGCCTACAATAATTTTCCTTATTTTCTAAACAATAAGCCTAGATCCAATAGATTCAATGGAAACTGTTATGCATGCAACAAGTTTGAGAATAGAGAATTTGAATGTAGGTCTGTTATGCACAACACTGGGATATATCCTCAAAGGACTCAAGGAGTATTTTTTGAATCATCTATGAACCAGAATCCAAACCGGTATAATGCCTATGACCATCAGTCAAGTGGTGGTGGCTATCAAGCGACAACCGATTGGAGAGAAACCTGTTTGATCTGCCATGGTAGTGGTCACACTACTACCACATGCAAGAGGAAGAATGGTAGAATGAACAATGGACCATAGAGAATGCCTGGAATGGTATGCTATCATTGCAACAAATCGGGACACCTTGCCAGAACCTGCAGAATAAGAAAGAACCTATCAGATGATATATTGGTCACTCCAGAAGGGAAGATTGATGTTGAAACCATTCAAGCAGGAATGAATAAAACATGGAAAAAGAAAACTGAAGAAGTGTCACAAGATGAACCGGTTTTTGCAACTAGTGTTGAAGTCTCTGAACCGGCAAACTGAGCTTCAAAACAGCTTAGGGGGAACAAATCGGTGAAATTTTTCGAACCCTCAGTTTATATTGGTAAAAGACCTTAACTGGTATACTTTACCTATCAATTGGCAGAAGATTGTGAAGTGGTAAAAGGCAAAATTAGGGTTTGTGCCCTAGTGGTGGAGCATTTATTATGGTAGGTGAAGAGTTCGTTTAAAAGGAATTTTCAAAGTCATTTTCACTTATCAGTTTTCGAGCGAAGAATTTTTTAAGAGTAGAGCGACAAAAGGCGATTTGACTTGCGATTTAGAGAGATTTCAAATCTTGCAGAAGTATCCGGAGATATTTACAATCAATCAAGTGAAGAACACCAAGCGGTAATCAAGGAACCGAAGTGGTGTGGTGTGAGTTGCATTTGTCAAACCCTAAATTACTAAATTGTGAAGGTATTTCTTGAAATTTTGTTTATCTGTTAAATCATGGCTTCTGCATTGCACTCCAGTTCTAGTGCACCTATGGACTCACCTGAATTCATTCAAAGAAAAATGAAATACATTGCCCTGTCCCAAATACCTGTCGGAGTCATTATCAAAGGAGATATTTCAGGATACATCGACTGCAAATTAGAAGACCTAGGATCCTTAGCGATTCATTCCCAGCTAAGTCTGTTTTGTGGGGATGAAAAGAAGATCAAACTAGAATACAACATTCTGGAGAGGAAGAAACTTCACAATGTGGTTTACTTTCTTGAAGAGTTCATGGAAGACCACATCTGCATCATCCTGAGAAGAGTGCATGGTGATAAGATGTATCTTGAGAGGAGGCATGACATTACTCCTGAAGCAATTCATGTCATCACTGGTTTCTGCAACATTGGTGAGGTGCCAGCCATAAGGAAGGTTATCAAGACACAAATGACTAAGCTCACTGGTTCTCTGAGTGACCAATGGGGAATGACTGTCAACACCATTAAAGATGAGTTGTTTAAGTATGCTTGCATGATGATTGGATACCAGACATTTTATGCTAGCAGATTAAACTCTGTCTCTATACTGTAGTTAATGCCACCTATAGAATGATCATGGAGGATACCTCATTTGATCTATGCACCTCTTTGGAGAAGCAACTTCTATTAAACTTAAAATCCATCAAACAGGACACTGCCCTAAGATTCAAATTTGGACAACTTTTGGTGGGTCTATTTTTCTACTTTCAAGGCTATTTCTCGGGAGTCGGTGATACTCAATGGTCTGCAAACCAACCGGTCACCAAACAAATTAGGGAAAGTCTCCAAGTGGTGGGAACCAGATATCCTGAAGTCTTGAATAAATACTTTGATGAATTCAAGCGGAAGATGAGTCAAAGAATGAGGATATCTGGAGACATTGTTAAGAAATATGAAGAGGACATCTACTTTACCATTAGATTAGATGAGTGTGTAATGGAAGTGGTAGAGCCCAGACAGGAAGAAGTAGAACCTATGGGATATGAGGCGATGTATGACATGTTGGATGGGTATGCCTCTACTCTAATTGCCTCTCCTTTAAATGCAAAGAAAAAGAGAACCGACACCTACTTGGAAAGGGTAACACTAGTTAAAGAACCTTCTATGAAAAAGGGAAAGGCAGTGCCAACAACATCGGCACTGGTTATCTCAGCCAGCCCAAAAGTGACCAAGCAGACACCTGCCAAGAATAAACCGAAAGTTGCACCTGCTAAAGTATTTGAAAGGAAATGGAAGACCAAGAGAAACTCACCGGAGTCTGAAGATACATAATCAGATGTGCAGCCTAAAAAGACCAGGCAAACATGGAAGAAGACAAAAACTACTGGCAATACACCTGCATCATCAGCACCAATAAATATTGACGTCTCTTCTTATAAGTCAATGACACATTGTCAAAGGACTATCAAGAATATAAGAAGGAAATTGCTTAGTGATCTGAAGGAGTGTTTTGATGATTTTACCAATAGTGAGAAAGAGGAAATAGAGCAGGAAGTCATTAATTATTTGTGTATGAATGACTAGTCGCCATCAAAAATTAGATCTGAGGCACCTGATTCTTTATACAATTCTTTGGACAACAAATGGCGCATTGTCATAGAAAAAGAACCGGAAATAAGTTTGAAAGTATTTGCTCAGTACTTTCCTAAAGCCTCCAATTCTGAATTATTTGAGATTATGGACACGCATAAAGGTCTCTTCTTCATGAGAAGAAGAAGACTTAGGCTGCTAGAAGGCAAAACCTCTGAAGTAGAGAAGGACACTCATCTGCATGCCAAAGTTGTTGTTTAGTTGCATCAAGTGTGAGGCCAACAAGAAGGCCAAACAGGAACCGAAAATCAGAAAATCGGATGAGGTATATGACAGTGAAGGAGAACCAGTTACTGAACAGGTGTACACCATTGATGTTGATGCTTTGGATGTTGAAGATGTCACTCTAGACACAGAAATGGAAAATGTTGATAAAGAAAAAGAAGACAAGGAGAAACATGATAAAGAAAAAGAAGAAAAGCAGAAGCTGGACAAGGAAAAGGCTGACAAAGAGAAAGCAGAAAAAAAAAAAGAGAAAAAGAAAGATGAAGAGAAGATGAAACAAGATGAAGAGAAGAAGAAACAGGAGGAAGAGAAGAGGAAACACGAGGAAGAGAAGAGGAAACAAGAAGAAGAGAAGAGGAAAGAAGAGGAGAAGAAGAAAGAAGAGGAGAAAAGGAAAGAAGAGGAGAAGAGGAAAGCAGAGGAGGAAAAGAAATAAGAAGAGGAGAAGTGGAAAGAAGAAGAAAGAAAGAAGGAGGAAGAGAAGAAAAAGCATGAAGCAGAACAAAAGGAGAAATAAGAGGAAAAGAAAAAAGTAGAAGAGAAGAAGGAAGCAGAGAAGAACAAACAATCAGAGACTCCAAAGGCAACCAGTGGTCAAGCCAAACCGGCTGACATCATCAGTCCTCTTAACCTCCAATCTGCAGATGAATCGGAGCTGCTGCAAGGCATAAAGCTAGCACAAGAAAGAATGGAAGCATTGAGAAGGAAAAAGGAGCAGCATGTCATTCGCACTATGATTGACACCCTTACTAGTTTGATTCCAGGTACCAACCTTCCTAGTATCAATTCCTCTCTGGCTAAACTGAAACTTCTATGTACAATTATCGAGGACCAGGTACAATTCTTGAAGGAAGTTCTTGAAGCTAATGCACAAAAGAAGCATCAAAAGGCACTTAACACTGCCTTAGTAAAGAAACTGAATGAGCTCTGGTCTCAACTTCAGAAAGAACATAAGGATATAAGAGATGCTATGGATGAGGGAAAACTACTGCTGAGCAAAATAAGCCAACCCCATCTATTTTGTGATGATGTGCTTGCACAAAAGGATAAACTGCAATCTGATTTGCAGGCATTCATAAGCACCTTTAAGACCCTGTATGATTCTTTCACTACATATGGGAAAACTATTCACCAGTATCAGCTTCAGTCTGCCAGGATAGAGTTGGAGATTAGCATCCGGACAAGAGATTTGTAGGAACTTCAATTGGTTTTATTACCCAGACTACAAATTCTTCAGAAGTGCTTTCTCAATCTAGAAGCTTTAATGGTAACTCAAGAGATGAGTACAATTGATTCCATGGAAGAACAGGTATCATAGATGTAGATGGAAAGTGAGGTGGCTACCTCATTACTTGAGTCATGGTCATTATCCATGAAGACTTTTATGAAGGATTTTAAATCAATTTTTGATAAGTTTCACTCATTATTGTCATACATTTATTTATTTTAATGATAATGAGACACAGGGGTTATTCTGCAGTACTTTGTCATTGTTGGCAAAGGGGGAGTAGTATAAAAAAATTTGGTGAATGTTATGTATACTTTCATGTTATTTCTTTAAGGGAGTAGTATACATTGTATTTTTTGCAAAAAGGGATAGTGTATATGCTTAAAGTGTTGCCATCAATGCCAAAGGGGGAGATTGTTGGCATTTTGATGATGTTGTGATTGTCATTGAAGGACACACACTTGTTTTATGATCACTTCCTTATGTATGCATTATGCTCAACCGGTAATTGTTCCAACCAGTATTATGTATTATAGTCTTTAGACTATCGGTGTTTTGCAGAAGGTGTTTACCAGTCACAAACTGACTGAAGACCCAAAGCGGTATGAAGACCTCAAGCGATTTGAGGATTCCAAAGTGGTACGAAGGAACAAAGCGATAGTTAACATTTTTCCAGTCTTCATTGTGACAACCGGTAATTGGTAAAATGTATGAACCGGTAATCGGTAATGAACCGGTATTACTTTGTGATGAGTTACCAACCGGTATTTCTGTGATGAGTTATCATCCACCAACACTTTGGCGGTTGTTTTATGCCATGTTACCAAATGTGTCTAGGAACCTTGGAACTTGTAATGGAATCCTATTGGACTGACATGAAATCGGTCCCCTTATAAGGACATCATGTCTAGGGTTTTAGGAGTAGATGAGGGTTTTGTATGTGCAATTATAGAAGAGAAGATTAGGTCTGTGTGAAGAAATAGAGTGTGGAGATATTGAAGACTAAAGTAATTCTTAATGTGCATTAACAATGAGCTATCAAGGATCTAACCAAGCATACTGTGCTAGTATCTAGATCATCTACTTGTTGATTACTCATATCTTCGACAAGTCTGAAACCCTTAACCGGGTAGGCCTAGCAAAGCCTCTATAAATCCTCTAACAAGGTGGTTCACAACTGTGAATCTAAAATCCTCTCACAAGGCAGTCTTTAAAAGGACTTATCTCCTAACAGAGATCTAGATTCCTAACCGGATTTGTTCTGGTGAAGAACATTGTATGACCTTAACTGGTCTGACCTTAACTGGTCTGGTTTCTATTCTGCAGATAGTTACTTGTGAGTTTTTGCTCACCGTGGTTTTTCCCATTTGGGTTTCCACATCAAAACCTCTTGTGTTATGGTGATTGTGCTCTTGTGGGTGAATGCTTTATTTGTTGTTTGGTTTGCATTTGTCTTAACCGGTTTGTTAGTAAATCTGTTATACCAGTTAACTGCTAAACTATTTAAGAGTTTACGTTCAGTATTTTTGGGTATACTAATTCACCCCCCCTCTTAGTATTCATCATTTAACACTAAGAATGATTACCGATTAACAATCTAAAGCTAAGTTAACCTACCGGTAGGATAAAGAGAGATTACACAATGCAACCACACAAAAGAACCACACATAACACTTATAAATACGAGGAAAACCCAAGATGGGAAAATCCCTAGTGAGAAATGTTGTTGGAGTCTACTACTCCAATCTAGCCTCATAATGAAAATCCGAATACAATGTTTACGACACCAACCCCTTTACTGAGCTCCAACTCAGTGATCTACAATTAATATCAAATGCAATAGTAGTAGTCTGGTTACAAGTGAGTCTTGCAACCACTGAATATGCTTCACCTTGCCAGTATTACTTCTCCTTAGCTTTATCGGTTCTCTGCTCTCTCTAATTTGATTTTTTGCTACTCAAACTCTGTCATTGTGGATCTCCTTTGTTACTCTCTCTTTGCTCCCCTTCTTTTACTATTGTTTCCTTACTAGTTTAGATTCTACTGGCTATCTACCACTAAAACTGGTTATCGGTTCCCTATTATTTGTCTCTTCTCCTTCTAATTTGCTCCAGGTTTGGTAGCTCTCTTCTAAAACTCACTCTCCATCACTTCACTCTTAGCTGCCTTCCTATTGGTTCTACCACTACCGATTGACTTCAATGATGCACTTTTGCAATTTATCGGTTGCTCTGGCCTTACTGGTTAAACCTCTACTAAACCCTTCCATCAGTTTACTTTCAAATGCTCAGTTGCTTCATATTCATAGTCAGATCATCTCTTTGTTAGCACACTTATCTTTCAACTTCCATTACATCTAATGGTAGCATCATCCAACAACACCCTTTCATCAATTTTGACTTGCATATTTATAAACAAGTCTTCCCACCAAAAACAAATTCAAACTTCAGGCGGTTAGGATTTCTTCATTGACCTCGAGGCAAACCAAATCCAATTAGATCTCTTTCGAGAGATCGGCCACTTGCAACAAATCAATCAAATTCCACCAATCTCGCAGCTTCCAATACATATTTGCTAAGTTTAGAAAACATGGCTCTCTTCCTCAACCTACTTCTGTCAATCATATTGAATGATCCCTTGGTTGCCTTCTCCGGGTCAGATCTGCAATTGGATATCCTTCCTTGGTTGTAACATCACGCAACTCTTCATTCTTCCTCAAGCCGCAAATCTCTGCTACACATCCCATGAATCACGCAGTCAACATAAATGTCAACCTACCACCATCTACCTCACCGACAGACATTTCATCGACACACTGCACCGACTTGTGCATGCATGCTTGCCACTTCACTCCACATGGCATTACTATCACTATCCATCTTAGCTAGACCTCTATGTCAGTTTAGAGAGGACCACCAACCAACCAAATAACTGGGTTCATCTACTGGTTCACAAACCCTACCGGTATACCCTAACCGGTATGTCATCAAACTTGCACATTTCTTCTCTTCTAGTGGAGCACCTAAACCAGTCAGCACACTTGCCAACCTACCTCATGCACATCCTCAATAGATGGAAGCCTTTTGCATCTACACTTTGTCACCTTACCGGTTGTCCTCTATACTGGTAGTATCTTCTGCATGTAAACTGGTAAGATACCATGCACATCGGTGACATCAAACTTCATCCATCTGCATTTGCACCAATGCCTTTCTCCATTTTCAGTCTAGTTGCACTCTTTGTCTGCAATTGCTCAACCTTTTGCCTTCTTCATTATTTACCTAGTTCTTCTCTTAACCGGTTGGTCAAGGTGGCAGACTCATTTATCTAAGTGACAAACCCCTCACTCTTCATCTGCCCTAGTAACCCATCATGCCTTCTCTGTCGGTTTCATGCATATCTTTAATTTCATGAACTTGAGGCATCTTTGTGATTCACCGGTAGATCCGGTGTGAGCCTTCAATCACCTACCTTTAACTCTTATGTCATATCTCAAATAACTATGATGCACCCCTTGCATTATAGGAGATAAGCTCCACTTACCGGTGGGAGTGGATCCTTGTCATATGCATCATGTATTACACCGATGTGGCTTCCTTGTTTGAGCAACATATCTTAAAATAGGCGCATGTGATCTAGTTTGGACACACTCACTGTCAGTCTTCTCTTCATCCAATGGGAGTCCTACAGATTGACATCTAATAGCATACCGGTGACCTGCACATACTTCTCCTCCGGTGTTGATGTGATTCTTGATAACATTCCCCCTCTTCATCACAATCAACAACCCAACATCTTGCCCACTTACAGATGTCATCATTTACTAGTTGTTATATCATATTGGTCTCCTATGCATGTCTACAACACATGCCAACATTGACTTGTGTATCGGTGACCTGCAATACTAGCTGACATCAATGTCACCAATACACTTCAATCTTCTATACCGGTCATGCTATACTAGTTGACATCAATGACAACACAATACTAACAATCTCCCCCTTTGGCATTGATGTTAACACACATGTAGTATAAGGTATACTATAGAATCTTTATCCCCCTTTGACAACAATGGCAAAGGGGAATGTTAGGGTTTCTCTCCTCCTTGTGTCTATCTGGCACTAACAAAGACTTTTCTCCCATTTTTCTCTACCGGATGCATCTTCTCCTTTAATCATCATTTGTTACATCTTCTCAAGTCACAACACTTGAGATGGAGGGCTCAACCACCTACTGATACCAATTTCTCAGCAACCAAGTGTATATGCAAACCGAAAACACATTCATATACAAGTCTGAAACCAATTGAAGGTCCATGTGTCAGTGAATACAACATATGTCGGTCAAGATGCATCATCTCCCTTTGATATGCATAAGCCATTCTACCCCCAAAATGTTGATATCAAGTGTTGAGGCTAACATTGATACCAATTGTGTCTTTTTTGATACCAAATGCATGTTCTCTTGTGCACGTAACTTTCCATCCTAGCAAGCAACACTCCCAGTGATCCAGTTGTGATTTCAATTGAATAGGCATTGAAATATCTCACAATCCCAGATACCTCCAAAGACACAAACATATCAGTACAGCCATAGGCACTTGCACACCCTCTGTGTCCAGCAAGTCTTATACTAGTCAGAAAACATGGTTGGTAACTCCCCCTGAGTAATGCATCTCAGGTCCACATTGTCGATCAAGTAAAAAACTGAAGCTCCAATCTTCACCATATACTGGTTGAGCTGTGCATCTGTGATCAATATAACAATCTATCATCTTCACAATTTCCACCACAACATATGGCATGATTCTAGGTGTACACAATACCATACAATATAATCATCATGTCATAAATTAAACCGGTTAGCCCACAAATTATGCATGAATACATAATCAACAACCGGACCAGCATATTTCATTCAAGTCTTCATCAACACCACCTGACACATAAACTCCTCAATCTATGCTACCCGGGATAATGCAATGATCCTGGACCTCATTGTCTTACATAACTTGCAGTACCGATTAGTATTCATACTGGTAACATACTGTGCATACCGGTTTCCTAGCCTGGTCCAATGTCTCCACCGGGACACCCTGTCCATCAACCTTCGTCCTCTTATGTCAAGATACCAATTGTTAGGCACAAGTATGAGTGTGTAGTCAAGGGCAATAACCACTCAACTTCCTATCTACACTTTTCCTTCTTACTGACAACAACCTGTCATCTCCTTTGTCCTTTTCAAGCAAGAGGGTGAATGATGTGATCAATAAGAGACTCCCCCTAAGATCCTGCATCTCCTTTAATCCTTTGGAGATATCACCTGTGCATTTAATGCACAGTGTCGGTCCATGGTCTTACTTTCTTCTTTCTTCCTCCAAACCTTCTTGGATTCACTCTCTTTCTCACTTGCAGCCTTTGGAGAAGTGTTGACTTTCTTCTGCTCATTTTCCCTTGTACTACAAACATTATTGTAATAGCATACAACCTCCATGCCATAGGAGTAAATGGGGGATCTCCTATTAAACTGGTTTACACTTCTTCTAATTATACCATTGTAGCTAGCTACCGGTCTCCATGGATTCCTTGCATGTGCAGGAAATCTTCTCATCCTGTTCCATGCAGATCTTTGCTACTCATTTCTTCTATAACTACCTCTATATTGAGCATGGTTGTTCCTCTAGTTACCATAGAACTATGAGTTCTTCTTCTTGCATTCATAACTTCTATGGCCAGATCTATTGGAGTGATAACAAACACTATTTGCATAATTGGGAGAGGAAATATTCATGTTTCCACTCCTTGATATATTTTTCTTGTATGCATGATATCTATGAGATCCTAGATTGTTCTTTCTAGATCCCTTTCTACATTCTTCTACCCTATGGTCATAACCATTACACGCAAATCAATAAATGGAGAAGAAAGGTTTATAACTTACAAACTTATTCTACCATGCATGGGGAGATCTTACCGGTTTGGCATCTCCATTTCTACTTCTCTAGGGATGGACCCTAGGTTGTCCATTCTTTGCATTTCTTCCATCTGGTCCCTTTTTCTTCCACACTTGCCTTGACTTGTGGGCGGTAGCATTTCCTTGTCCTCTACTTGTAGGAGGTATTCTTTGTTGTCTTCTTATGTTCTTGCTTCCGGTGAAGCTCCCTTCTCCCATCTTCCCTTTTCATTTGGGATCTGAATTGTTTCTCCTTTTTACAGCACTAGTCTTCATCCTTGTCTGCATGTCTTCACCAATTGTTGTTAGATCAACCTTCTTCTAAGGATCATCTCTAACTATGAAGGTCTGACCCATGTTATCTCCATTTGATGAGACAAACATAATGTCATTGTGGGGGACATTATTTCTAGTGGAGCATTCACCGATGCCACTTCCTAATCCACTAGTATTCTTGGCATGCTTTTTCTTTTTCAATATTTTTTCCTAGGCATCACTACTGCCATCAAACCGGATTCTTACCTTGAGCTCATCCGGACATTTCTCAAGGTCATTTTAGAGAATCTCCATTTCTCCTACCAATTACTCATATTCTTTATCCTTGACTTCTAGCTCAGATGCTAGATCATTACACCAGTACACCTTGGTGTCTTCTTGTTGAGTCTTTAATTCTGAGACACATTTCTCATATTCTTCAAGGCATCTGATCAACTAGTTCTACTCCATTATTGCAGCATTCTTGAATAACTTGTACTCATTCCTCACTCTACTAAGTTATTCGAGTACACTTACAAGTTCTCCTTCAAGATCAACTTTTGCTTCTTCTTCTTCTTCACCTTCACTATCACTACCAAACACATCTCTCTGGTGGGATCTATTTGCCTTATCACTTTCAGATGTGTTCCTCACTTTTTGTCTCTTGGGCCATGAAGAGATGAGTTTCTTCATCATCATTACTACAATTGCTGACTGGTCTACCTTCTACACCTACACATGTATTTGCTGCACTGTTTTTCTTGCTTTCACAATCTGATCCAGTAGTGGTAGGCTCATTACCATAGAGATTCTTCAATCTATCCCACAAGCTCTTAGAAGACCTGTACTTATCCACCTTTGAAGAAATATCACCAGACAGTCCACTGAATATAGCCTTCATGGCTTCTTCATTGCACCTAGATCTTCTTTTTGCTTCAAGACTAGTGGGAGGATTGACATGACTGGGGAGACCATTAAGAACTGACATCCAAACATCATACCCTAGAGAGGATAAGTAGACTTCCATTCTGCAACTCCAAATGTAATAGTTTGAACCATCAAATACCGGAGCTGGGATTGACACTAAACAGACCATTGTGTCCTTAAGCCAGAATCCACCAAAGATGGAGAAAGCTTATCAACTGGGAACCTATGCTTTGATACCAAATGTTGGACACAACATGCCACTGAGAGGGGGGTTGAATCAATGGTTTCCACTTTTTACCCTTTTAACACTGAGAATGATTATCGGTTAACACTCAAAAGCTAAGTTAACCTACAGGTAGGATAAAGAGAGATTGCACAATGCAGCCACACAAAACCACCACACATAACACCTCTAAATATGAGGAAAACCCAAGATAGGAAAAACCTCAATGAGAAATGTTGTTGGAGTCTACTACTCCAATCCAGCCTCACAATGAAAATTCGATTACAATGTTTAGGGCACCAACCCAAGGATCTCCAGCTCAATATGCTTCACCTTAACGATATTACTTCTCCTCTGCCTTACCGTTTATCTACTCTCTTTAATTTCATCTTCTTCTACTCGAACTCTGCCGTGTTGGATCTCCTCTGTTACTCTCTCTCTCTACTCCCCTTCTTTTACCATTGTTGCCTTACCGGTTTAGACTCTACCGTTTATCTGCCTCTACAACTGGTTACCTATTCCCTATTCTATGTCTCTTCTCCTTCTACTTTGCTTTAGGTTTGTTGGCTCTCTACTGACACTCACTCTCCATCACTTCACTCTTAGTTGTCTTCCTTTTGGTTCTACCACTACTGGTTGACTTCACTGATGTACTTTTTTACTTTACGGTTAAACCTCTGCTAAACCCTTCCATCGGTTTACCTTCAAATTCTCAGTTGCTTCATATTCACAGTTAGATCATCTCTTTGTTAGCAAACTTATCTTTCAACTGGCATCATATCTACTGGCAGCATCATCCAACAACACCCTTTCATTGATTTTGACTTGCATATTTATAAACAAGTCTTCTCGCCAAAAACCAATTCAAACTTTAGGTGGTTAAGGATTCTTCATTGACCTCGAGGCAAACAAAATCCAATCAGATCTCCTTCTAGAGATTGAGCACTTGCAACAAATCAATCAAACTCTGACAATCTCGTGGCTTCCAATACACATTTGCTAAGTTTAGCAAACACGGCTCTGTTCCTTGACCTACATTTGTCAATCATATTGAATGATCACTTGGTTTCCTTCTCCAAGTCATATCTGCAACTGGATATCCTTCCTTGGTCGTAGAATCATGTAGATCTTCATTCTTCATCAAGCTACAAATCTTTTCTACACACCCCATGAATCACGCAGCCGACATAAATGTCGACCTACCACCATCTACCTCGCTGACAGACAC
Source organism: Cryptomeria japonica (assembly GCF_030272615.1). Lineage (NCBI taxonomy): Eukaryota > Viridiplantae > Streptophyta > Pinopsida > Cupressales > Cupressaceae > Cryptomeria > Cryptomeria japonica. The sequence goes on from NC_081408.1 coordinate 774,294,870, forward strand.
TTCACTGATATACTACACCAACCTGTGCATGCACGCTTGCCACTTCAACTCCACATGGCATTACTATTGGTATCAATCTTAGCTAGACCTCTATGTCAGTTCAAACAGGATCATCGACCAACCACATAACTAGGTTCATCTATCGGTTATTTGACTGGTTCTTCTCTTAACCAGTTTATCAAGGTGGCAGACTCATTTGTCTAAGTGACAAACCCCTCGCTCTTCATCTGTCCCGGTAACCTATCATGCCTTCTCTGTTAGTTCAATGCATATCTTTGATTTCATGCACTTGAGGCATCTTTTTGATTCACCGATAGATTTGGTGTGTGCCTTCAATCACTTGCCTTTAACTCTTTTATTTATCTCGGAGAACTATGATGCACCCCTTACATAATAGGAGATAAGATTCACTTACTGGTGGGAGTGGATCCTTGTCATCTGCATCCTGCATTACACCGATGTGGCTTCCCTATTTGAAAAGCATATCTTCAAACATGAACATTTGATCTGATTGGGAACACTCACTATTGGTCTTCTCTTCATCTGGTTGGAGTCCTGCAGATTGACATCCAATAGCATACCAATGACTTGCACATACTTCTCCTCTGGTGCTAATGTGATTCTTGATAACATTCCCCCTCTTCATCACAATCAACAACCCAAAATCTTTCCCACTTACAAATTTCATCATTTACTAGTTGTTATATCATATCGGTCTCTTGTGCATGTCTACAACACATGCCAACACTAACTTGTGTACTGGTGACCTGCAATACTAGCTAACATCAATGTCACCAATACACTTCAATCTCCCATACCGATCATACTATACTAGTTGATATCAATAACAACACAATGCCAATGGCCTTATGACAAAAATTATTACATTAATGACATTTTCCATTAAAAGATTGATTTCTAATTTGATTTCTATATTCACTAACTCTATGCCCAAATTTATTACACAAAAAATAGACCATTAAATGATGAATACCTGGTAGGTACAAAAAGAGGTCTTTGGACATTCCTTGAATTTATGAAGCTTTGGTCTATAATAAATTTTTTCTAATTCTTGGTAGAGTTCTCATTGATCTTTTTTTTTCCTTTGTCCCTCTTCAAACATTCACCTTATTCAAAGACAAGTCCACTCTTGTCTTTATTCTATTTCTGAGAATTGAGAAAAGCATCTAACACTTTACTACCACCTTTGAGTTTTAATCCATTATCAATCTAATCTTTTGTAGCTTACAGTTCCTCCTTAAGTTTTCCAATTTCTTCTTTAAGCCTTGAACATATCTGTAGTCTTCTTATCAAGGTTTGTTTCAAATTCATCAATGACCTTCTTTCCCTTATTAAGTAGACTTCTCAAAAAATAAATCTTCTCAATTGCCTTTTTGTGTTTTTATTCACTATCATTGAGGTCTGCTAATGCAAATCTCAATTTGCCTTCCATATTAAAAATGACATCCACATCATTCCAATCATTCTAAACCATATCATCCATATTATTCAATTCTTTTTTAAATAGTGTTAAAATCTAGGATCTAGCTCAATGATTAAGCTATCTCTTCGGGAACCAATGCTCTGATACCAATTGTTGACCACTATCAAAAATTGAGAGGAGGGGTAGGGGTGAATCAACATATACAAAAACTTGATTACATGAACCAAAACATTCACCCAAACATTCATGGATAGAATTAAACCACTAAAACACCAAAAGTGTCAACACAAGTACACTGGGATTTTTACGTGGAAAAACCACATTGAGAATCTAACTCACAATATATATCAATAGTTTACAATAAATATGGCTTCCTACCAAAGAGCTCACTACTTCGGACTTGCAGACTAAGGTGCACAATCTTAGGCAAGGTACAAAATCAAGACTTGATCAGCTGAATTTCACTTCTTTAGGGCAAGGTATAGATTGAACTAAATACAAAATAGTATCTATTAGAATGCAGATAACAGTTCACAATTTGTACTCATATGTCTGCTCTAAACAATCACCAAACCTTAGATCTACTTTTCTCTTCCTCCAAATCATCATAGCACACTGATTTTATTCATCAGCATATATCACACCTCAAAAATAATGGATCTACCTAATATATATCAATTGGATCAAAATAAACTTGCTAAGTTGGCCAAAAGAAAATGTAACGTGTACATATCATTGACCCAATTATACATCATCTGAAAGCTAAATAAGACATGCGAGGGTTCACACGAAGTTAGGACACCTTCCAATCATCACCAAAAAGGATTTTCATGCAACCATTCAAAACAATATGCATAAGCCGATACAAACTAATCTACTAAATCCAAAATATCTTAATCCAGACCCAAAAACAAAATAAGTGGTCCACCATAAAATAAGTACACCACCTTAAAAATAGTAACATTATTTGAAGCATATTCGGTACAAGGATACATTATGAAACATAACATAGTTCACTAGAGCAGACACCAAATATAATAGAATCACTTCTAGATTAGGTAAGGAACACCAAAATTTCGAAAACACATTGAATCGTCATCCCATATCCTATGATCAACACCACGTGAATATGCAACCTATCTTGTAGCAACATATCATAGAATCAGACATCTGGACCATCAACTAGATACACCATACTTCAAATTAACATATACATATTTGGATCACCAACAACAACTAGACCACATATACTGACATCAGTTAACATCAATGACAACAATGACATTCATATATGCAACAAGATCTACTCAAATGTGTTAAGAGTAAAACCCAAAATGATATTAAATTTGAGATTACATGAATCATATAACTTGAAATAATGAAACTTAGATCTTGAAGCTTTTATATAGAAACACGAGAATAACATGAAATCATACCACACCCAAAGAGAGAGGTACAAGTCAATTATCAATCAAGAATTACCTGTTATCCTTTAGCATCTCCACCAATATAAATTATGCCTTATTTTAATTTTAATAAATTATTATTATTGATTTTTAACATGTAGTATGACTAAAGTCCTGATTGGAAAGAATCTATAACTTTCAAACAGTTTCACATTTTTCAAATCTAAAAGATGCACCACATTCTATGCTTCACATATTATAGGATTAAAAAAAAAAAAAAAAATCATAATTTTTGACCAAGTTATGGTGATCAAACATACAATTTTTCACATTTTTAAAAAGTTCTAGTAAAAAATTCATATCTAATTATTTTCTTAGAAAAAAATACGAAAAAAATATGTGGCACATTTGGGCATGTGTCCTCTATTTATTTTTGAAGTTTCATAAAAAAATATTATGTTTTTCTTGTACTTAGGTTGGTTGACATACATCTACTTTTTATCTTTTTCTTGAAAATTTAGTACTATTGCATTGAAATTTCAAATTTCCACTAAATAGATTTTGTTTCTAGAAAACAACTAGTAGCTTAGAAACTACATTCAATTTGCTACAAATTTTGTTCTTACATATTTTTTAAATTATGTTGATAACTTATTCAAATTTTCATGTCAAGTTGCCTAACTCTGTTTTTTTAAATTTTCATTGCCACTTAAGGTCCTAGTCTCTCTCCTCATTCCTCTCTATATACAAAATGTAAAAATAAATATGATCCACAAAATGGGAGTGCATTTTGTGGCTCACAAAACACAATCACATTATGGCTTGGTATTTTCCCAACTATAACATGATCATGTTATTTTATTTTAAACATAATGTGAGCAAGTTATGAAGAAGATTTTCTATTTAGCCACCTTTTTGTACACCATCTCTATGCACATGCCTACCTTGTATAGAAGGTAACTAATTCAACATCTAGTTTCATTACATTATTTTTTAATATATAATTATATATGTATGTGTATGTTTGTTTGAATTATATGTCATACTTTATTGAATTTATAAGGTTTTTTTGTAAGACATGTATATGTCATTTTTTTACCTACAATAAATGAAGAGGTATTGGTTAACTTAATGTGTTGAGACAAATCATAAGTCATTATATCCTAAAGTAGGTGATGGTAGCTGTGAGTATCCAACATGTTTTTTAGTTGTTGTTGGTGTTGGTTCCTTCAATTGATTTCTCAGATTTACCTAAGAGTTAGCCGCCTTCTATCAACATAAATATGAGATCAATGACCAATTAACAAGAATTACTCAAGAAATGAGTAATTCCCCTACTCTTTAGCCTCTTCAGGATCTAGGGGGGTTACCCTTTGTAGTATTTATGAATTTCAAACAATTAATGACTAATACTGGTTTAACCTATATTTGAATATTATGAATGATATAAGAAAATTTTACATTGGTCACATTTGGTTGTGGCAACAAATATACAAATAGTGAGGTATCATGGAAACTTGTTACAAGAAAGTTACGTACATTTTCTATGGAATAACATGAAATAATCATTTGTGTTGCCAAAATAAGAGGATGAAGAATGTAAAATGGAATAATTTTTTTAAATAATTTAGAGCTATGTAAAAAAATTTAAACTTCTAATACTTACTTTTTATGAATGTATATAGTTGCTTATATTTAATTGATAGTTGATGTATATTTAATTAATTTACACTTGTGCCCTTGAAAAAAGTAAGTGATTAAAAAAATTAAGTGATTGTATGTCTCCTTAAGGCATCCTCTTAACTCCCCTTAAGCTATTTCCTACCTATGTTCCATAAATTGGATAAGTATGATTTAGTTAAAAAGTTTTGAATTTAGTTTAGTAACTTTAAGATTGAGTCTAGATTTAAAGTTAATTGATTTATTTTCATGCCCTAAAAAAGTTAGTAGTTTATTGCTATGTTTCATAAATTAGGTAGTGTTAATGCTAAATTTTGAACCCTATTTGTAAACCCTAACAAGATCCAACCACTAACTTAGGTCTACAAACTAATTCAACACAACAACAATAGAGAGCTACCATGCATGCAAATAATAATGAAATAACATAGATTATACCATTCAAACACAAAGTAGGCTTGTCTCCATTGTTCTCCTATCCTCCATGATCTTGTATTTGATATGGTTGCTCTTAGATTTGTGTTGCACTTGCACAAGAGCTCAAGGAAGAATGGACGTGGTTGTGATGATGTATAGCTATGATTGCAAATATGATGTGATGATGTATGCTAAATAGATTTTGACAAAATGTAAGTATGCTTGGAGTGTGCTATATGAAAAATGAGAGGAAGAAGGCTCTTTTAGAAAACATCCTAAAAATGGAGGGTTAGGATTAAGAGGTTGAAATGAAGGGCTAAGATTGAGGAGTAGGTATTTAGAAAGACGTGTCATCATGTTGATAAGAAGAAAAAGATAAATGAATTAATTAAATAAATAAAAGTATCTATTTAATTAATTAAAGAAAGGCTACATAAATTAAATAAATAAAATATTTATTTAATTTTGTATAAAGGGATGTGATTAAATAAATAATAAGTATTTATTTAAATTAGAAAGAAGAGGCTTGGTAAATCAATTAAATAAATTTAAATATTTATTTATTCAATAATGGAAGAGGCTAATAATTAATTAAATAAATAAAAATATTTATTTAATTAATAGAAGGCATTAGGAAAAAATAATTAAATAAATAATAAATATTTATTTAATTAAAGGACAATTTTTGGTGTCTACAGATAGTATAATTTATTTTGATATGGGAGCATCTAGGGATGTAAGGGAAATCTTGTATCACCCCAAAAAAATTAATGTTTATGTTTGATTTATTTTAATAAATTATTTTGCAAGTCTAATAAATAAATTTTACTATCCAATAATTAGCTTCACTATTATTGTTAGTAACCAAGAGCTCAATTATAGTTACAACTAAGAAAATAACTTTAAATTTAATATTTTATTTTTCAAGTCATATGAGGCATTGGAATTTGTGAGGGGCAACTATTATTGATGGACGAATCTTGTATGTACCTATTTGGTGGAGGTTATGATGAGAAACCAATGTATAGGCCTTGTATTTGAATTTGCATGTAATGAAAAATGAGAGTTACTGATTCTTGTCATGAATATAGGTGTAAGCACCTATTAATTATTATTTAATTATATTTTTTATCAATTTATGTGTTGGAATCTCTCTAGGACCACTTAGGTGTCCAAAATAGGTGTTATTAATTAAGATATAATTAATATTCTATTATTTCTCACATAGGGTGTAATATGTAGTCTTGTTGCATTTATATTTTTGCTTGTTGATGGAATGAGATAGAGAAGAGAGAAGTGAAAAAACATATATTGCAAATATGCACATTTATGACAACAAATAATAATGAAAATAACTTACAACTTTCAATGCTCAAATCGACTACAATTTGAAGGTACAAAGTAGTTATGAAACTAGAGATACCCAGATGCTCAAAACTGATTACAAACATTAAATGAACATACCCATTAACTAGAAATGAGTAATAATACACTATATTAGTATTCACCAACAAATAAAATGACCAGAAACCCTAATTGTCCCTCCAAATGGTACAACTAGATGTAGAAAAGTCAAACAACAATCAAAGAGCTCTAAAAATGTAGATTTTATCCTCCAAATCCCAATTCCTTGTCCTATCTGCTTCATGCCAAGCCCAATAAATGCTACAACCCAACCAAGGAAGATTGCCACCTAGACAATGCATACACACAACAACAAACACTAGATTTTGGGATATTCTTGTGGTATCTTACAATCACACCCAAATGGGAGTTAAACTTTCATTTTTTATGTTTGAGTTCATATTTATTTTATATAATTTAAAGGAGATCTCATTCAGAAATTGGAATTTTTTTGGTGAAGTTGTAGTCAAGAGATCATAGTTGAATATTTTTAGTTTTGTTTGTAGTTGTTGTTATTGCACATGCAAACCATGGTTGTCATATTTAACGCTTTATGAATGATTTCATGAGTCATCTATATCCCATTTTTTAAAGTGGTATTGGACCATTGTTGTTGATAATTTCAAGTTCAAGATACTATAGGATAGAGAAAATTAGAGAGAAGTTGTAGAAAAGCACAAGTTAGGAAAACTACATCCCAGGAGGAATTGGGATACATTGATTGTAGATTTATAATTTATTTTTTAGCTACTTTATGATTCATGTTGAACATTTGAAGTTCCTAAATCAAGTAGTGTTGAACACCACAGGATGTTGAAAGTGGGGAGGTTAATCGGTGTATATAAAACTTGATTAGGTTAAATCATTTATTCTATTAAGTCTTCATAGCATCATTCATCATACACACATGAAAGTAAATAATTGAGATGAAAAATACATCCACACAAGAACACTAGAACTTTTACATGGAAAACCCAAACTCGGAAAAACCACTGTGAGAATTACACTTAGAATACATGTAAGAAAGTTTTTTATAAAGATTTAGACGATAAGCCATAAAGTTTACTACTCTGGACTTGCAGGGTAAGGCACACAACCTTAGGGTAAGATACAAAAGGACTTTCAAGCTAAAGATCACTTCTTCGGAGAAAGATACAAAATATTTGTCCAGATACAATAAAGATAAGAGATTGAATTGTAAGGGAATAGCATCTACCAACATGTGGATGATAGTTCATAGTTTAATACTAATATGATCCAATTGTCACTACTACATTATACCACATGCGAACCTCTATATAACTTCACATCAGCTTCGCACATCACACATGACCTTAAACTCGCATCATGCTTTCATATCTATATCATTCACTCATATCATTACTCAATTAATCTATGTAGTACCCCTACCCTGTTCAGACCCTTTTTGGCCTCATTGACCAAGGTTTACTTTTCAATGGCTTATGTGGATGGTCCATTTATTGTGATTGTGATGTGTATTCTGGTATTATGCTTTGGAGTGTGTTTGGTGAATATGATTATGCATTATAGTTCATTGAGGATTACATATTGAATATACATTATTGCTTATTGATGAGTGGTTGTTAACTCTACTTCTACATCGTATTTTATTAATGAGGAAATGTTAAGTTTATTTATGTGTTACTAATGATGGACTAACACATTTACTTTAAGTGCGAGTTGCTTCATGTATATGTCGTCATATTGTATGGAAGTGTATGGGGTGCGAGGAGATGATTTTTTGACACTCATTTCTATGAGACACGTAATGTCACAATTCTTCTTCACCGGTGTGTTTACCATGTTTGTGTATATATATGTATGCATGGTTCGGTTATGCAGGGAATTGCAGGTACAAGGTATTGTCTCCACCTGGCTCCACAAGTCTGAGCGTACCTAATTAACCTAATGGAAGTGGAGGAGGTAGTTCTAAGGCCTATTCTCGTCCCTAGCCTTACTCGTTGTGAGTATAGTCAGTCTTTTGTTTACCCTGTCAGTTCGCCAAGTAGGCTACTTTTCTGACATCGATATGTGGGTCATGTCCTTATTTTGTTTAAGTTGAGTTATGTGTGTTATGTATTCTGTGTGATTGATTAATCCCTTCTTGAGTAGTTAATGAGTACTTGATGTGTGGTGTGTTGATTAAATGAAATTAAGGAAAAAATACATTAGAATTATTTTGTGATTAATTAGTTAATCGATTATTTTTAATTGTCAAGTTAGAGTGAATGTTGGATTATTAGTGAGAATTATACTTGGCTTGAGTAATTGTTTAAATAAATAAAAGAGAAAGAAAGTTGATTTTCGTTATTAGTTATTAAATTATTTATTGACTTTTGTGTTGAAAAGAAAAAAATCAAAATAAAAGAGTAATAGAAATAATTTAAATTAGATTTTGAATTTTTACAAAAGGGATTAAGTTCATGTTGACTTTAGTGTGAGAGGGAATTGTATTTTTAATGAAAAATATAAATTGTTTAAAAATTAGAGTATTTATTTATTACCATATGGTGGAATTAAAGATGGATTATGCATTTTTTTAAACAAGGATTATTATTTTCCAAATTTTGGAGATTTCCAACCTTACAATTGATTTTTAAAATTTTGATTGGGAAGGATTTGCTTGGAGAGATTTTGTGGGTAGGAACTTGTTGGATTCGAGCGGAAAAAATCTTGTTGCTACTCAGTTTTCATGAGATCTTTCAGAGTCTTTGGCTCCATTTTCATTCTGAAATTCTTCAACTTGAAGGTGAGTTTATTTGATTTCTCTCTTGATTCTTTATAAAATTGTGTAATTCTTGTTGCAAATGGATAGCAAATGGATTTAGAACCTTTCTCCAACTTGAATTTTGGATTTTAGTTTAGATATGAATTTGTATGTTTCAACTTTTTTTTAAAATGAGAGTTGCTTTGGGGAAATGTTGCCCAAATTTTTATGTATGCCTAGTAAGTGAATTTTATTTCAAAAGTGTGATGTTGTTCACCTATCAACCAATGGGTTTTAAGGAATTTTTGATTTGGCAAGTTTTAATTTTTTGAGTTTTCGGAGGTCCATCAATGGTGGATGGCCTCCAAAACCTGGTTATTGGTCTCCTTAGACTTTTTGAAAAATGTGAATCTGATGTTTAAAATGTAAAATTATTATGTGGAATAATGATATTATTTATGAAAATTTCATTTTTGGATTGAATCGGATCCGTTCTCCTAGCGTTAGGGCCAATTGAGTAGTTGAATACATGTGTTGGAAATGCATTGTTGCCATGAGTTATTTTGTGTAAAAAAAACAAAAAAAAACTCAGTCAAAACAAAATCACAACAAATGTTATTTCTTGAGCAATGCGTAATATTTTATATTGTTTTCAATTCGATTTAAATATAACACACACACACACACACACACACACACACACACACACACACACACACACACACACACACACACACACATAATTTGTAATTTGTAATAAAAAAATGGTGTTAGAGGAAATTTGGTTTTTAAAAGAAATATCAGTTTAGTATTGAATATATAAATATATATTTATACTATGTATTTTGAATTAGCAATATGAAGAGAATGTTAAATTTGATTGGATATAATAGTAAATGATTTTGTGAAAACAAAGGCTATAGGAATAACAATCAATTTTGTTAGTCGAAATGATTTTGAATTGAAAAGATTATTTTGATTTAAATATTGAATTTAGTTTTCAAAAGTATTTTAAATGTTATTGTCATTAATTTGAAATTCAAATTCAAATGGTATTTGTTATAGCCAAATTGGCTTAAATTGAAATGATTGTATATCTGTTTATAAATGATGGTTTAATTAGGCTACGAGTTGTTGTTATTCCTTTAAAGAGTGTGGTTTAAAATCAAGTATTGAGGAAAGTTATTTGGGGTGTATGTTTACTTGGACCCTTTTGATGTGTTTTTCCCTAATGTGGATTTTATTACCATGAAAGAGTCGGTTATTGAAATAGCTGCAATTAGTTGACATTGACTTTTAAGTATATTTTGAGTTATTGTTATGATTCCTTAACATGGATGATTTAGAGTGTAAGTGTATTCATTTGAGTTTTACTCTGCTTGGTGGATTTTTGGTGTCGATTTGTAAGAGTCATTTTCGTGTCATGATGGCATGTTGTTGAATGTAAGTTTATTGTGCAAGTTGATTGGGCTAAGTTTTGGTTGTGGTCGTACTTGCCTTATTGTGGTTTTGGTCTTGTTTTGTGGATAGACCAGTTCATTTCACACCTCCAATTGATTTAACCTTGGTAGAAGGTTTGTTTAATCAAGTTGTCCTTCAGTTTTTCTTTTTGAATTCCTTATGTTGGTTGGCTTTTGTGATTTTCCTTGGGGTTCTTCGGAGGTTGTGTAGTGTCATAAGGAAGAGTGGCTTTCGAGTGGGGGCCACACTCAAAGAGGTAGTAGGATAACCCATCGAAAGTTGAGTAATAAGTGATAACTTAATTAAAAAATGGGGGGTTGGGTTCTACAAACATTAATCAAGATAAATTGTGCCCCGCTCATGGTTGAGTGCTAGTATAGACTTAGGATGCAGTGGGAAGGCCTGGAATGGCAAACCAGCTACCTTGTCTTCACAAAAGGTTTTTTGGGTCTGCATGAAACATGGATGGGGGTCAGAGGTTCGGGAGAGGCTACCAGGGTAACCCAGGATGGGGGTCGGGGCCTATGGAGGCCTGCCAAGGTAATCCATAACAGTTATGCGATGACACTCTTATCTTATGTTCACTAGTGTGTAGTCATGTGTTGGCTTTACTTGGAGAACTCTTGTGTGAGTACCTGATGTACATGTGAGACCATGTGATGCTTTGTTGTGGCTTGTTTGAGGGCCTTAGTACTATCTCCTAGCACAGAGGGGTGGTTCCTTTTTGGGCCACATGGTCAGGTGGTAGTGCCACTTTCCATTGGGTATTTTGTTCATGCCTTCTTGTGATGGATTAGTGTTGTAGGTGCTCCAGTTGTTATTCTATATTTACTCCATTCCATGTTTCAAATGGATCCTTTTGTTCTTCTCAGATCATTCATGTATCTCTTGGACCCTATGTGGTCATATGTATCATATGTTTATGTATGTCTTGATGGCAGATTGTAATTGATGTAAACTTTATGTATTTTTCATCTTTTATTTATTAGAATGGTCTTGCACTTAAAGTAGACCTGGAGATGTAGCCCATTAGGGGTGAACTCTGATATTAATTGGTGTTGTATGGTGTATGTGTTCATCTAGTTCCTTTTAATTTTGGATGTATGAATGGTATTATAGTTAAAATATATAATGTAATTTAGGTGATATTAAACTTAATTGGATGTATAAAGTTATAAATAAAATGTGGTAATATGGATTATGATGAATGTAGCTTTAGTGATGTAATGAAACTAATGGCAGATGTATATATTCAATCGTGCTTAGTTTAATCTCTTATGGAATTTAATTGCTATGATCATGTGGTAATCATTCTATCATGAGCAGGTTTAATCAATCTCATTGTTAATTGGATCAATACACCTTATGTTCATTGGATTAATCGAGTAATCTTCATTGGAAACCCTTTAGGTGTTTAGATAAGTCTTCCGCTTGCACTAATGTTATTGCAAGGTTTAACTTAATCCATCTTAAAGTTTATTAATGTTTAAAAAAAAAATTATTTGCACTCTTTTCGAGTGTTTGTAGTTGTTTCCTTTAGGGTATCTTGACGGGGCATTACAATCTGTCCTTTATATATCAACTGGATCTTTAGTATCCTCTATTAGGTTAGCCTATATAAATGTAGAGTGTATATGATTCATTTACCCAAAATGATCTATAAAACACATGTGGAAGGCAAAAAAAAAAGTGTAAAGATTCAAACCATGTCAGCACATCTTCTAATTATCTCCAAAAAAGGTTCTACTCTTCACCACACACAACCACTCAAAGCAAGACACATAAGTGAACTCATACCAAACTATCTTACTCACACTTTTAATCTAGACCAAAAATGATAAGACTTGTGGACCATCACAAAAGAAACATAAAGTGTCAGGGAACATAAATCAATGATCCATAACACCCTTAAAGTACTAACAAGTCAAGGAATGCAACACATTCCTTAGCAACATCCTATAGTTGCATTATCCCTGAACACACATAAATAGCTCTCATAGTAAGACATCTATCCATCTGAGAATTTAAATCTAAGGAGATTGATCTTCCATAACCATTCCTCTCCAATCCACACATCCATCTAATACATATTTGGTATAAACACAACCATCAAACAATGATATTGTTCACCAGAACAGACACCTAGAATAGTTATATAGTTTTCAGACCAAGCAAAAACTTATTAGTCATTTGGAAACACAACATACCATCAATATTTTCCATCCAAAACATATTCACATAGTTTCCACACATCCACACAACATCTATACACACTTACACCATAGTGTCATCTCATTGTTACTTCACAAGCCAATATGTCCACACACCGATCCAATGTACACCATCATTATTCTAGACAAAAATAGCATATCCACATAGTCTTGAAAGTACCTTATTTTGTCATCATAGATATTTACCAGCATATTGCATATAATATGCAAGACATTCATACACATATGCATCGTATCACTTCTAGGCCAACATTCAGATCACCAACAAGTTTGACACCAATATAAAAACTCAACTAGATCTCTTTCAGACCAAACATCTGGACCACCAACAAGTTTTACATCAATGCAAACATAAAATTATATGTGCAACAATCTCCTCCTTTGTCATTGATGGCAACACTTGCATATATACAAAATACTTCTCCCCTTTTGACATCAAAGATTAAGGGCAATCCTACTTGTCATGTTATCTATATACATTTATAACTCCTATCAATAATAATCACTTACAACATAGAACTCAAAAAAAACAAAAAAATATCGATGTGTATAAATGTACCTTCAAAAATTAAACTATCAACAGTTGTCCATAAAACCAGCATACATTATGTTCTTTTACCAAGCCAAATATCCTTGAATTATTTTCTTAAGTCCCATAAGAGAATAATCCCATGAATGAATAATAGAAGAAAGAATTCTACTATGACACTCATATTGAAGATACAAATCTACTTCAACATTAAAAATATTAGAATTCTACACACTCTGGTATACCTTTTAAGCATCTATGAGAAACTTGATAAAAGAAGACATCTACAACTCCACTACATCTGTAAGACCAAAAAACTAATGTAAAGATCTCAAATCCTAGATCTCACTACACCATTACCATATTTGTAGATATCAAAAGAATAGGCTAACTCATTGAGATAAGACTCAATAGAGTCTATCTCTTCCTTAAACTTCTTAGTAGCAGTTGGCCATCTCAAATAGTAGCGGTATAACCATGTAGTATCAACAACAACCTTCCTAAAATTCACCAAATTGAGTTTGAATTTTTGATATGCCCTTACACATTTCTCTATCATCTTATTAGCCAAGTTCACTTATGTATACGGTTCTTTCGAATCACTACTATCAACACCTTCTGAAGTTATACTCTCAATAAGAATCTCCACTAACATTTTCGAAAGAAAATCAACAACATCATTAGGAACAAGGTTGTTTCAGAGAAGATATGTAACCAATTCTTGCTCAATAACCTCTTGATCATATGTAGGTACCATAAGATACAAACTACCAATGTCCTTCAGACCATTAGGATCCCCAATTAAGTCAAGTACTTTGTCAACCTCAAGTAAAATTTACCCAGAAGATGTAGGGGAGACTACTAGTCTTTCTTCTTTCTCAACATCTTCTTATACAAAAACCTTCTCTGGTTCTCCTTCATCACTCTCCACAACTATAGTGTTTGCACTTCTCTTATCAACTAGACTCATATGTTTAGATTTCAATAACTTAGGAATAGAGTAAGATGCCTCTAGCAATGAAGTAGACAACTTCCTGGTTTTTTTCACTTTTGAAATACTTCCTTTTGAAGTCATTCTAGCATCACATTCTACCTTTCCACCACAATTTCCTACGATTTCATCAAACATTCCAAATCTTTCTTCACTCAGATCCTTAGGCAACTTATGAGGAATTTTTGCAATATCCATGCTTTCATCCTTAGAGACTTCATAGGAAATCTTGGAGACCCATGACGTTTGCGGCACTATTCCCTCCATGAAAGAATTGTCCTTATCCACCATGAAGGTAATCTCATCTCTGTACCTATCCAAAACATTAAGATAAATCCTATTTTTGATAATCATCTCCTTTTGGATATCCATGAAGAACTTACAACAAGCTTTATTACTGTCATCCAACTTATCTAAATATTCTTTGATTTCAACACCAACAATCATGTATTTTCTCCAAACAACATATCTCTTTCCAAGCAACGCATTGAGGAAATAGAATACCAAACAAACAATAAGAGATCCATACTTAAAGGGGTACTTTTCATCATTGGTCATTCGAAGATTTTCCAACAATTGATACCTCACGAGTTCACACAAATCATAGTCCTTATTCTCCTTTACCATTTGATAAGCAACGTAAACTACTATCGGGGAGGAAGATCCTTCCTAGTTTCCAAAATAAAATTGATACAGAATTCCCATCGTTGCATACCTTACACCCAGATATGTAATGCTATCAATTTGAAGAGCTCACTTGTCAAATGCAACTCCAATTAGCTTATTCAATTTCTCATTTTTATGGATTTTAAAATAGGAACCTTTCCAGTAGAACATAGACGGGTTACATCCCTTAGGGCTTCCTTAGAAATCAAATTCGGTTGGTCTATCCACAAGAAAGCTTCATGCATTATGCCCAATAAAACCCTTATTACTTCTTCTTCAGAAAATACAGGAAAATCACTTCATGTATCCAACCTCATGTGCCCTAGACTGGCATATTAAGATTAAACTCTCTGCAAATCAGCAACTAGATGGGTTCTCCAAAAATCATTGATTTTTCTATGATCATATTCATCCAAAGAAATATGAATGTAATAATGAATATCCTCTTTATGAATAAATTTGGCAGGAATAAGAGAAAAAACACCAAAACGGTCTTTCACTATGGGAACAAACAAACATGTCCTGAAAATAGGTGGAGGCTCATCAAGAATACTAATAATTTTAGAATTTTCCATTGAAAGATCAAGATCTTAGAAATGATCGAATGCAGTGGTGCTCTTTCTCCTTTTCACAGTCAACAACTCCTCAAATTCAATTGCACAAAATGAACTCAAGAAAACAATATATATTCATCACTTTAGGGTTTCTGAAAAGTTCACTAAAAATTTGTCACCCTATACCAGAATCCACAATAAATGCTTTAGACCAACAAATTCATCTAGAAATCACCAAAACAAACTTCCTAACCTCTTTCATGTTGAATATAATTCAACATTTGAACTACAAGGGGGTGTAAGAGATCTATGTTTAGTTCTCTCCCTCAGATAATGCTATCTAAATTATTTTTAGGAAGAGGGGATAACACCCACAGTTGGTGTGGATCCATCTTCAATCTTTTTTACAACTTTATCTCCTAATTTATTTACCCATGTCATCCTCATTTTCCTCTTCTCTTCATTGATATCAATTTTATTTTCCAGACCATTGGTCTTCTCATTCCTTTTTTTTGTAGTATTTTGCAATATGTCTTATTTTGCTACACTTATAACATACCGGATTTCACTGCGATCCACTTTCATTCATTTTTCCATTGCCACTTTTTATGAATCTCCCATTTGACTTGCACTCAACAACTTTGTGCCCATATATATTGCAATCATAACAATATCCATTGAAAAGTTGAACATCCTTGCCAAAATTTGAATTTTTCATATCTATTCCAATTCATCCCACTTCCGCATTCACTTACTTTGTGTCCAAACTTATTGCAATAGAAACACTGACCATTAAATGTTTGATTTCTAATCTGACTTATGCATTCACTAGCTCCACGTCCAAATTTATTTCATGAAAAAATAGTTACCATTAAAATACTCAGATATAATAGGAGGAGGTCTCTTCAAGTTCTTCAAGTTTCGAACCAGAATCTAATCTTTATTAGGGTCCTTCAATTCATTCTTGACCTTTTCCTTTCCTTTGTCATTTTTGTTGGATGATTTAGAGAATTCACCATTTTCAAAGCCAAGTCCACCTTTGTCTTTATTTTGTTTTGAGAATTGAGCATTACATTAAGCACTTCATTGCCACCTTTGAGTTTTAGCTCATTATCAATTTGATTATTTACATCTTTTAGTTCCTTCTCAAGCCTGATCAATTCTTTTTCAAGTCTGGAGCATTCTTTGGTTTTCTCATTTCAAAATCATCAATGACCTTTTTTCCTTTTATCAAGAAAGCTTCTCAAATAAGAAATCTTTTCTATTGCCTTCTATTTTTCTTTGCTTTCATCTAGGTCTGCCAATGTAGATCTCAATCCTCCTTCCATGTCAACAACACCATTGACATCATCCCAATCACTCTAACCCATAGCATCTATGTCATTCATATATTCTCCAAACATAGTGTTCAAATCCCATATATACCTTAGTTGTTAAACTACTTCTTTAGGAACCAAGCTCTGATACCAATTGTTGAACACCACTGGATGCTGAGAGGGGGGGTGAATCAACATATACTAAAACTTGATCAAGTTAAATCTTTTATTCCACTAAATCTATAGAACATCATTCATCACACATGCATGAAATTAAATAAATGAGACAACAACAACATTCATAAAAGAACACCAAAAATTTTATGTAGAAAACCCAAACTAGGAAAAACCATGGTGAGAATCACACTCACAATATATGTAAGAAATTTGTTTACAAATATTTGGTCCATAGGCCAAGGAGCTCACTTCTCTCGGGTGGTACAAAAGAACTTGCATAGCTGGAGATCACTTCTCCAAAGAAAGATATAAAACATTTATCTAGATACAACAAAGATGAGAGATTAAACTACAAGTGAATAACATCCACCAACATGCAGATAACAATTCACAACTTAATGCTCATCTAATCCAACCTTCAATACTTCTTTTTACCACATTTGGACCTTTGTATTACTTCACATTAGCTTCACATATCAGGCATCACCTTAAAATCACATCATACTTTCATATCTATATCAGTCACTCATACCATTACTTAATTAATCTATCCTTTATATATCAAATGGATCTTAAATATCCTCTATTAGGTTGGCCTATAGAAACGTAACATGTATATGCATCTCCAACTCAAAATGATCTATAAAACACATTTGGAATGTAAAAAACAATGTGTGAAGATTCACACCATGCTGACACATCTTCCAATTATCTCCAAAAAGGTTTTACTCTTCACCATATGCAACTGCTTGAACCAAAATACATAAGTCATCTCATACCAATCTATCTTACTCAAGCTTTTAATTTGGACAAAAAATGATAAGACTTGTGGACCACCACAGAAGAAAAATAAAGTGTCAAGGAACATAAATCAATTATCCACAACACCCTTAGAGTACTAGCAAGTCGAGGAATGCAACACATTCCTCTACATCGTCTTGTAACTTCATTATCCCTAAACAAAGACATAAATATCTTTCATAGTAAAACATTTGTCCATCCAACAATTGAAATATAATGAGATCAATCTTTCATAACCATTCCTCTCCAATCCACACATCCATTTGATACATATCTAGTATAACCACAAACCATCAAAAAAATTTATTGTTCACTAGAATAGTCACCTGAAATAGTAATACAATTTTTGGACCAAGTAGAAAGTCATCAGTCCTCTGAAAACACAACATACCATCAATATTTTCCATCTAGAACACCTTCAAATAGTTTCCACACATCCACACAACATCTATACACACTTATGTCATAGTGCCATCTCACTATTGCTTCACAAGCCAATATGTCCACACACAGATCTAACGTAG
This sequence comes from Cryptomeria japonica, assembly GCF_030272615.1. Taxonomy (NCBI): domain Eukaryota; kingdom Viridiplantae; phylum Streptophyta; class Pinopsida; order Cupressales; family Cupressaceae; genus Cryptomeria; species Cryptomeria japonica. The sequence goes on from NC_081408.1 coordinate 774,313,199, forward strand.
ATGTTCCTTACTCTAGACAAAAATAACATATCCACATAGTCCTAAAAGTACCTTATTTTCATCCATAAAGCTTGCATTTGTGCCTTATTTTGTCATCATAGATATTTACCAACATACTACATATAATCTACAAGACATTGATGCACCTTTGCATCATATCACTTCCGGACCAACATCCAGACCACCAACAAGTTTGACACCAATATAAAAAATCAACCAAATCACTTCTAGACTAAACATACGGACCAACAAAAAGTTTGACATCAATGACGCCATAAAATTATATGTGCAACCAGTAGATCTCCCTTGTTGAACATTTTCAACTCTAAATTGTTGGTGTAGCTATGGAGTTGTGTACATTGTCCCAATTTTATGCTTGTAAATGAAATTTTCTATTGAAATAAAATCCATGTTGTTGTTGCAAGATTTAACGAACCTCCCTTTGATGTAATTGTATATTTTAAATGTATTTTATTGAAGAAATAAGAATTTATTGTTTGTATTCTTCTTATATTTCTATGAATACTTGTTGTTGCTATTTTTTAGTGTTGTATGAAAGCCCTTGCTTCCATAACAAGAGGTATTGAGACCCCTTTAGATATTAATTTCATATTATTACTTTTGGTATTCCATGTTTACTTTAGTTTATGCTTCTATGAAGCTTGAAGTTGTTGTGTATGTGTGAGTTTGTGGGGGAGTACCCTTGATCATATTTACCTTATAATTTAGTCTAGTAAGTTCAAGACTAAGTAGATTTATATTTAATTGATTTGCTAGCACACTCATAGAAAATTAGTATTTGACCACATGCCCCTTCAAGCCATTGTCTAGCTATGTTCCAAACACTAGATAAGTTTCAATTCATTTTAATACCTTCGGGATTTGGTTTAGTAACTTATTTAAGTGTAAGTAAATATATAGTGGATTGATAATTACTACTATACCCCTAGCCAATTAGTAATTGGTTAGATTTACCATTAAACAATCCTAATAACTCAACTTTCTATTATGCCCTTAAATATCAAATTTGCTACAATATAGTAAATTTATTCCTTTTTGCAAATAAATATTTATTTTGTGCCTTTATACTCTTATGTGTTCATTATACCTTTTATTATTTTTATTTCACATAGATCATGCAACTAGTTGGCATGAGTGTGACTATTCTTCTTTCAATGTGCAACAACATAGAGGTTTTTTCTATGGTAGGCACCACTTGAATGTAAATAATATTTAATTTGATTTTCTAACTTGATTTATTGTAATTTTCTCACTTACTTAAAGAGTTAAGATTCATGTATCTATAGTTATTTTATTTACTTACTCTATTTATATGCATATTTACTTGTTAATTATATTTTTGTTCTATCTGTTTTAGATCTCCTACAACTAGATGATATGATTGTCATTACTTTTGCATTCAATGTGTGACAATATATTGGATTTTCTTATGTCATACATCACTTGAATGTAGAGAATTTTTCATATAATTTTCTAACTTTATTTATTATTGTAATTATTAAACATGATTTAGAGTTAGGAATTGTGTATTTATGATTAATTTATTTAGTTGTATTGTTTATATGCATATTTACTTATTCATTATATTTATTATCATTTTTGTTTCAGGTTCTTTCAACAGGATGACATGATTGTCACTAATTGTGCATTCAATGTGTGACAACAAATTGGACTTTCCTATGTTAGGAATCACTTGAATGTAATGAATTGCTATTTTATTTTTCTAAATTAGTTTATTATAATTTTCTCACCTAACTAAGAGTTAGGGCTTTTGTGTTTATAACTAGTTTACTAACGTGTATTGATTATATGCATATTTAATTATTTTTTATCTTCTTTATTTCAAGTCTCCTACAAGTAAAGGTACGATTGTCACTACTTATTCATTATACATTAGATCAATTATAGAAGATTATGTTGTAGATAAAGATAATATTGAAGGTCATGTTGAATATTGAATCAATGATTCTAAATAAAATAATCGTTAAATTCTTTTTGTGGTGGATAAATTCTCTCATAACTTGGGCATCCCATGAAAATATTTGAGTTTTCTATAATCTTGTGGATTCATATTATTCTATTCTATTTTATTTTTTTATTTATTAAATAGGTCTTGTAAGTGTTGGTGGTCCTACTTTTGGAGCACATGATCTTAAGTTTCTAAATAACCCTAATCTATTAGTGATTTTCAATCTATAATTTAAATTCCCATCACTTATGATATATTAATTAAAATAAAATTTAAAATTAAAAAATGAATAATACTTCTAACTTTCCTATCAAAGTTCTCCAATCCCCATTCAATCTATAGGTATAGATTTTATTTATAAGATACCAATATCCACTAATCTTTGTCTACTAGTTAGTATTCAACATTTAACTTTCATAACTCAATATTTTAAACATGTAGATTCTTAATTTTAAATCTTGATTTACTCATCATGAATATGACAAAATATTTTTATAGTTTTTTAAATGATCTCTCACATGATCTAATAAAATAATTTATACACATATTACACCAAACTTAACAAATTATTCTTAGATATTTGTAAAAGATATTCATTTAATGATGTTTTGAGGAAAATAGTGTGATTCTAAAGAGAATTCTTAGGAGCATACTATGAGAGTGTTGAAGTATTAAACTTCCTTAACTTTAATTTAATCTATAGGATATATAATAAAAGAAAGAGATAAGTGTTGATAATGGATTTCAATGAACAAATTATTAACTATCTAGAGCTTTGATGCAACCAAATGTCTAACACTAAGTAAGCTTGATGTAAGCTTTGATTGATAGATGGATTCACAAAGATGACAATTGATGTTGATTTCATGTAGATTATTTATGTTTGATTTTAGCTAAAGAGTGATTCTTATGAGATGATATGGTGTTGTATTTTCTTTAAACTATATGCACACAATGTTGAAGTGTCCTGGTTTGATTCCTTTAAACAAGCGACCTTATGTGTACAATTTGAATTTATTTGCACACATGCCAATAGGTAATGGTCATTTATCACTATTATTAACTTTTAAAAGCATGTATTCAACTTTTATAAACTTAAACTATGATCATGTCTATGATCATCTTGTAGAAACCCTAAATTTACCACCAATTTGTCATACTATCTTTCATATAAATTAATTGAACAAGTCATTGTTTAAGTTATTATCTTCGCCAATCATCATTAATTAATTATTCCTCCAGGTTAATTAATTAAATCTAATTAATTTAATTAATCTTAATCTCTAATTCCTCAAAGTTAATTAATTAAGTTAACTAATCCCCATTGTATTTATTCTAATTTTTAATTCCATATCACCCTAATCTTACAAATTTTAATCCTAGCCATCAAATATCTTCATAGAGATTAAAATATAAATTGACCATCATTCCCATGTGTCCTCATCCTCCTCATGCTCCAACATGTGTGAGCATGCCATCTTGGAGGCATCTTTGATGTCCATCTCATCCCTCAAATGCTCTCACATATGTGAGCATCCTACCCTTATTTGACACCTTTTCACACATGTTTGAGAATGCTAGTTTGGAGGCATGTTAAACGTACATATCGCCCCTTGACCTTTTTACTCATCCTCACTCCTTTCTCCACACATGTAGCATATCTCTCATACTTGTCACCTTTCTGATACATGTGTGAGTGTGCCTACCCTTCCACCTCATGGGACAAATGTCATCTTCACATCAATCATATTATTCCCTCGTGTGACACTTTACACAACATTACATATTCAATCCATGCCTCTATCTTCTACAAAACCTAACCTTCTATTGAGTTTTCATCTTGGCCCTTGATTTTCACCATGGAAAATCTATAAATTGAAGGTCTTTCCTTTTATTTTGATAATAAAAAATAAGTTATCATACTATTTGTATCCACTTAAGTTTCACCTCAAAGATTAAACCTACAAACTCATTAGTCTATCATGCAAATATAACTCAAGTTTCAACTAATGAAACAACATGAAATGAAAAAGAAAATAAAAGATTATACCTTCATTATTTATGTCTCATTGTGTCCTAACCCCATTTTTCTTGGTTGCAGATGATTTTGCTCTCAGACAAGCACTGGCAGCTTCCAAGATGGCAAGTGTGGAATGAACTGATAGTTGATATGATATGCAAAGCTAAACTAATGATAATAATTTATGCTAAATTGCTCAAAAACAACTAAAAATGATAGGCACATGAACTCACAGATGCAAAGATAAAGACTCCTAGAATGATTGTAAGATTAGCTACTAGTTTCAAAAATGGCTTAGGAGACCTCTATTTATAGATTTTTGAGTACATAAGCTTAGGTGGTAGAGATCAATGGTCACAATTAAATCTTGCAATTTGGATGGCTATGAGAAAGAGGTTGAGATGTGAGAGATAAAGGTGGAAGGTGTTCCTCCTACACCAACAAGATGAAGAAAAAGATGGAAGGAGAAGCCAAATGTTATTCATCTCACCTTGACTAAGAATGAAGACTGAGAGAATATAGGATAGTTGGAGAAGATTTAGGGATAAGAGGACAAGTGAACTCAACTTCCTCAAAAGATGTAGGAAGGTTGGAGATAATATAGGAAGGTTGAGGAATGTGTGTATGTACACATTATTTGAAGAATAGAATGAATGTTGAAGATAATGATGCATATTAATATTAAAAATATTAATATCTTTAGCCACATGATGGATGAGTTGGAAAATAAGAAGTGAGGTGGAGATAAGGGGAGTTGGAAAAGGGAGATTAAATAATTAAGAAATTATTTAATTGAGAAGACTATAAGAAAAAATGTATCCACTTAAGTTTCACCTCAAAGATTAAACCTACAAACTCATTAGTCTATCATGCAAATATAACTCAAGTTTCAACCAATGAAACAACATAAAATGAAAAAGAAAATAAAAGATTATACCTTCATGATTTATGTCTCATTGTGTCCTAACCCCATTGTTCTTGGTTGCAAATGATTTTTCTCTCAGACAAGCACTGGTAGCTTCCAAGATGACAAGTGTGAAATGGACTGAAAATTGATATGATATGCAAAGATAAACTAATGATAATGATTTATGCTAAATTGCTCAAAAACAACTAAAAATGATAAGCACGTGAACTCACAGATGCAAAGATAAAGACTCCTATAATGACTATAAGATTAGCTATTAGTTTCAAAAATGTCTTAGGAGACCTCTATTTATAGATTTTTGAGTGCATAAGCTTAGGTGGAAGAGATCAATGGTCGCGATTAAATCTTGCAATTTGGATGTCTATGAGCAAGAGGTTGAGATGTGAGAGAGAAAGGTGGAGGATGTTCCTCCTACACCTACAGGATGGAGAAAAAGATGGAAGGAGAAGCCAAGTGGTATTCATCTCAGCTTGACTAAGAATGAAGACTGAGAGAATATAGGGTAGTTGGAGAAGATTTAGGGATAAGAGGACAAGTGGACTTAACTTCCTCCAAAGATGTAGGAAGGTTGAGGAATGTGTGTACATACACATTATTTGAAGAATATAATGAATGTTGAAGATAATGATGCATATTAATATTGAAAATAATAATATCTTTGGCCACATCATGGATGAGTTGGCAAAGAAGAAGTGATGTGGAGATGAGGGGAGTTGGAAAAGGGAGATTAAATAATTAAGAAATTATTTAATTGAGAAGACTATAAGATAGTGGATAGAAGAATAGTTAAACATTAGATATTTAATTAATTGATTAGAAAAAAAGCTAAATGAATTAATTAATAAAATATTTCAATTAAATTAATTAATAGAAGAATATGAAACGAATTAAATAAATTAATCTTTTCAAATTAACTATCTAATAGAAGAATAATTATTAAATAAATATAAAATATTTATTTAATTGCTCATAGCCAATTTTATGTGTATACATTTTGCCCCTCTTTGAAATGATGTTGAGACAACATTGTTTCAAAGATTAAATCAAGTCTCGATAATGCGCCTAACGAAGATAAAAATCATGATTGTGTGCCCCCTCGAGAGATTGATCGTGAAATTGTTGAAAATTTTTGATTGAGCAATTGATCTCACGATAATTGATTGAAAAGATTTGATTAAACATAGGCCTCTCAATTAAATTCATTTTTTAAAAACAAATAAAATTGCCCCACTTTTGAAATAATTAATTACCCCTTCAAAAATAAAAAAAGGTAATAATAAAATTAACCTAGGTCAATTTATTCTCATTTGCAAATTTGTGAGCTTTTGGAGAGAAAAGAAATTGGAGTGTTGAGATGGAAAAATGGTGATCTCGTTCGAGAGCCATTGATTGAAACGCGTTCGTGGATACCAGAGACCTGTTGAGTACGGCCCACCGGTGAGTGACCTATCCTGATCTTGGTTTGTTTGTTTTTTTTTGTACGATTTTTCGTGATTTATGCATGATTTAGGATAGATGTAAAAATTTCCAATTTTCGCACTTAGGTTTAGTGCTTTTGCACTATAGATTAGCGCATTTATAGTTTTGGGTAGCGCATTTGTTAGTTTAATGCATGCACATTAAGTGTTCACGCAATCGCTCAGGATGTTAGCGCAAATGTTAGGTTAGCGCAAATGCTTGATGAATTCACGCAATCGTGTGATAGGGTAGTGCTTCTGAGTTGGTTCACGCATGCACATATTTGTTTAGCACTTTCGATGATTAGGTTAGTGCATTTATGTGATTTAACGCCTATGCACATAGGTTTAGTGCTTTTGAATTGTTGGATAGCACTTATGTTTGAAATGCACTTGTTAAATTGATTCAAATGTTTAATTCCAGTCTGTTTGATTGATTTGATGTTTGATACTTGAATTTGATAGATTGATAGACGATTGATGTCTGATTGATAGAGAATTTGATAAATTTGATCAATAGGATAGATGATTGATTGATAAGATAGCTGACTGATTGATTGATAGCCTGATTTGCTTAATAGAGAAGATTTGATTGAATGTTGATTTGATTGATTGAATAGGTGATTGATAGAAAACTTGTTTGATTAAACAGGAGAAACTAAATATTCTCTAGTGTCAGGAAAAATTCCTGGCAATGTGCCATTTAGTCCCTGAGTTGACTCAGGATGAGATTAGACATATTGATGCCTGTGGATTACCTCACCTCTTCTACATGCCATATATTACACATAATAGGGGTTTATTGACTGCATTAGTTGAGAGATGGTACAATGAGAATAACACATTTCACCAACCCGTTCGTGAGATTAGTGTGACACTTGAGGAAGTCTATAGGATCATCCACATCCCCGCCACTGGTGAGCTCGTCCAATATGACTACCAGGATCTTGGTGGGACTGAGGCATGCATGACAGTGTTCGGTGATGAGAGCATCGATGGGGGAGATATTCGATGGGAGGACATGATCATGCATTATGAGACTCTCCCAGTGGTTCTTGTAGGCTTGATTGGTGGGTTCATTGATCCTGATAAGAGATCTCAAGGTTTTTCTGTTTGATGGGGAAGGATCTTGCAGAGCGTGATGTAGCATCCTACTCGGTATGCATGGGGTGTGTGTATGCTTGCACATTTATATCACGATCCACATCAGGTTGTTTATGATGGTGGAGCTAGTCTCTTGTCTGGATGCACACTACTTCAGGTCTGGTGTTGGGAGCACATCGTTGTTACTCAGCCTATTCATGACAGAGTTCACGGTGATTGTCAGCCATTTGTATATTTGTATAGAGGTATCATGTTAATCCTATGAGGATATGGTTAATAATGAGAGGGGGGTGAATCAGTATTAAGACAAATTCAGCTTAAACCCAAAATCAAACTTATTTCAGCTTATCTTAGATCTAAAAATATCTCAACTTCTATAATCCGATCTAATAACCTCATTACCAAATTTGCTTAACACATTAATCAAATCATTTACCAATACTTTCACCACCAAAGTAATCATATTAACTTGATCAATTACCAATTCATTAAACTTATCAATAAGATCAAAAAATTTCTCAACCAACTTCTTATCAGTACCGACAACCTCTGATAAACTTCTGATAAAACATCATAACCAATTTCTCAGAAATAATGCATGAAATAAAATATAAACAATAACATCACATGAAAAAAATTCCACACATGAACACCATAAGTTTTTGACATGGAAATCCAAATAGGGAAAAAACCACAGTGGGAATTGGCACCCACAAATATTTGTACTCTTTAGAAGTACGCCCTGTTAGGAGCTTAACCTTGTTAGAAACTTACAATACGCCCAGTTAAGAGAAAACCCTATCAAGAGTCATCTGGTTAGGGGTTTTTCCTTGCAACTTGATTAGGAGCTTGAAGATCTATTAGGATCAACCTCATGAGAGGATTTAACACTCTTTTGAGAGCTGCCCTATTAGGGGACTTAAATGATTAAGGCCTGTTAGAACCTACCTGGTCAAGGGATTTAACCTATTACAACTGTTAAGGAACAACAACAAGAAAATGAAATTTTTTATTGCACTTCTCTACTTACTTGATCAGATCCGGTTATACACATCACTCTGCATGATTGCACACTTCACTTGGACGACTTAACACATTCTCTAAGACCACCAACTCAATAAACATCAATTGTGTCTACATAAATAGCCATCTCAACTAGGTCGGCCACAAAACCTAATTACATCAAGAATTTACAATAAGATCGCAAAAGATCATCGTAGATCACTATCCAGATCATAACAACAAATTACAATGCAATATCAATCATTGATTGATCATAACTCATCACGGAAATCCGATCTATATCCTCAAAACACTCTCCAAAGCATTTCGCCTGTTTCCAAGAAAATCTTCCTTGAATTGCACTAAAACAACTATTAAATCTTTCACGCGAGTTGTGCCATGTTACCAACTTTAAGTAGACTCACTGTCGATCACCATCATAACATAAATCATTATCGGGTTGAAGATTTCTTCATTGGTCCTTAAACCCTACTAAAACTTTAGCAAAACTTGGTTAGAGATTGAAACATGCCTTCCAGTAATCATCACAAGTTTCGGTTCCAATCACATACATCTTTCCATGATACATGTTCACCATCCAAACCACAAATCACCAATAATTTCCAATCGACTGATCCAATCAAAACAGTTCTGCTTTACCAGTTAAAGTCCTAATTCATAGGCTTTAGATCACTACCAGTAAACCTTGTCTTCTGGTAAACCAAATCACTTAGATGATAAAAGGAAACATCAGGAACATCAGTTGCCAACAATGACAAACACAAATAACTAATCATGTCATCTATTCATAGAATCTCAATCTCTTCATCACAAATAGACTTCTATCCTTTACCGGTGTAGTCATCCAACTTCAACTGCATGACCTGATCTGCATCAGTTATGCCAAATGCCAACAATCTCCCCCTTTGGCATTGATGGAAACACTTAATCAGATACACAATCAAAATACCATCATCATCATCAACTTGCTTGCCGATATCACATGATCTCTCCTTTACATCTCTCCCTAAACCAATGCTTCACTCAATCTAATCTTCAACTTCTCATGTGTCCACCAAATTTGATTTCTATTCATTTCTTCTCCCCCTTTGACAACAATGCCAAATATGTAAATGCATCACTTGTCATTAATTTTGTTACTGATTCTTTCACCATCTTTGCTACATAAATCAGATAATTATAACCGAGCATTAAATCAGAATTTTACATCAGACTTGCTCCCCAAAGGAGTATCATGTACCTTCATCAATCCTTAGTGTAAAATAAACATGAAATCCACAAGATTGATGGATCTTCATCATTCTAGTTCTTTCGGTGTAGAGGTCTAACCCCTAGTTTACCTCTAAGAAACTCAAAAGTAGCCTTTGGTAAGCATTTAGTAAAGATAGCAGCCAATTGATCTTTACTCTTCACATATTCCATCTTCACTTCCTTACCTTGAACTCTTTCCCTTATGAAATGATACTTCAATTCAATATGCTTTGTTCTAGCATGTAACACAGGATTTTTAGAAATATTGATTACACTTGTATTATCACAATAGATAGTCACCGGTTCTGGCATATCTATCTTGAATCCTTCTAGCACAAGTCTCATCCATATTTCCTACGTGCAATTCATGGATGTAGAAACATACTTAGCTTCAACTATAGATTGAGAAACACAAGTTTGTTTCTTGCTCGTCCATGCCACTAATCTTCCTCCAAGTAGAAAAGCTCCACCAGTTGTGCTTTACCGATCATCAACATTACCTACCCAATCAACATCAATAAATACATTCAAAGTAAAATCACCTTTATAGGGATACCATAAATAATAGGGAGGCTACCTAATTAACCATCAATTAGGCTTCTTTGATGGTTTTCTCCTATCCCTTCCCGGGTTTCAGTCTACTCCACTAGACTCCTAAGGGCTTCCCTACCATTTGTTTTCTTATCTTGCCTTCCTCAAGCTCACAAAGTAAACTTGCTCACTACATCCTTACAGGGGTGCAGGACACACACACATATGTTCTCTTATTGCAAAACTACCCATCTTGTTTGGTTTAACAAACTTTTCTTTATTGAATTCATAATGTCACGGTTTCAGGCTTGTAGCCTTCTGGAACTTCTTCCAGTTCTCAAAAGATCCCGTCCTTGCAAGTTATCTTCATTACATTACTAAAACATAGTCAGACTACTTCCAATCTCCCCTAGGCTCAGTATGCAGAAATGGCGATTGCCATTTCCTGGTTTCCTCCTATTGCTATTTTACTCATACTATACATTTTTGGCTCTTCCTGAAGTGCTCCAATGGCCGTGTGGATCCCACGGTGGAGTTTCAAGATAGAGCCATATTTACAATGTGGAATCCAAATAAAGTACGAACAACAACAAGGAAACACTAGTTACAGAACTGTAATGAAAAACTTAGCAAAACAATACAAAAGAGTACTTCAGCGATCGAAACCAGAAAATAGACTTTTGTATTTTTATTTTTTTTAATCATCCAACATCCAACCCTTTACAAATGCCCATAGGGTCTTTTATATATTTTCCCTTCTCTTATGAACTTCTCCTATTGGATGAGATAAATCTTGTTACCAACGGTTTCCATTTGTAACTGTCTCATAGGTTCCATCGGGTCAACGGTGTGACAACAAATCCCAGCTTCCGATGGCCGATGGTGACTTTCCGTGCTCTGGATTTCTTATCAGGCTTCAGCGTAACATCAACTTCTATTTTCCGATGGCCGATGGCAACTTATCGCGCTCCACATTTCCTATCAAGCTTCGACATAACATCAACACGGAGCCACCAATGTCCGATGATTATGTCCACTACTTGCACTTTTTCTATCGAGCGTCGGGATAATAAGAAATCCCTTCATCCGATAGTCGATGCTTGTCTCTGCTCTCTGGGTGTTTCCATCGGGTCATCGGGGACCCACCAAATGGGTTAACATGATGGCCAATGCTCCACTTTGTGATTTCCATCGGGCGTCGGGATAACAAGAAATCCCTTCGTCCGATGCTCCTCTGCTTGTGCTTTGTCATTGGGTCGTCGACGTAAAACGGAAGTAGTCCTCCCGATGACCAATACAAATAGGTTCACGCCACTTTCATTATCATCAAGAGCCTTAGAAGTGAACTCTTGAACCTTGAACCATTTGAACCGCTTGAACCTTTTGAACCGATTTGAAAATTGGTTCAAAGTTCAAGTACGAAAAATAACTTAAAACATAGACATCCGCTCGTTATACAACAACACATTGTTGTGGCTTACAAAAGACATTTTGAAGCTTGAACTAATTTGGTTCATGGGTTCAAAGTTCAAAACGGATGACAATAGAATGCTTGCTTTTCCATCGGGTCATCGGGGTAGCGTAAAACTACTATGTCCGAAACCCGATAGCTCCACTCCAACCATTGGCGACCACATCGGGACAAGTCCTGCCAATCAGGGTATGTCTTGCCGATAGGAAAATTTTCAAAAAATGCAAACAAAAAGGACTTAAAGCCAATCCATAGTATGTACATTCCAAAATTGGTTAAGGGCATTTCAACCCTTAGGTGCTCCTGCACCATACTCCCCCAAAAACAAAGAAGTCAAGTGACTGCACGTGGTAGCAGGGAGAGATCAATTCCCAACTTGACAAAGTCAGATTCAGGGACCCAAATCACTTCAGAATTAGGTTTATGCATCCATTTGACCAAATGTTCCATGTAGACCTGGTGTCGAGTCTTCTTGAAAATGCGGGAATCCAACACTTTCTCAGCCTGAGGTATGGTAGAAAAAGGTAAGGGCAGATCGGCAAGTGCCTGTTGAACCTCTGAAAATCATGCATCCTCCTTGGGAAGTTGCCCCTTGTAGGCAACCAAATCTGCAACATTGAAAATGGGCGACAAAGCAATATCAGATGGCAAATCGATCTTATAGGCATTAGGGCCATACTTGGCTAAAACTTTACATGGACCTATTCTCATCATTTGTATCTTGCTAGGAATCCCTTTCTGTAGTCAAGCCTTGTTCAAATGTACCATCACCAAATCTCCAACAGAAAATTGCACATCTCTTTGTGTGGCATCAACTCTGGCTTTAACCTTTTGTGAAGAATCTTAGAGAACTCGCCTGACTTGGTCATGAACTTCCTTCATAGATTGAGTGACATCATCATCTTGACCACTTTTGTGCGACAGATTACCAAGATCCCGTAACTCCAAAACACTGCGTGGGTGCATAACATACACTATTTCAAAAGGACTCTTCCCTGTAGACCTGTTGACACTGCCATTGTAGGCAAATTCTACCTGGTGAAGAACCTGATCCCAACTCTACCCATATTCTTTTGTTAAGCACCTTAAAAGGTTTCCCAGTATCCTATTGACCACCTCTATTTGACCATCCGTCTGGGGATGATAGGCTGAACCAAAAGACAAGTTAGTTCCCAATCTTTCCCAAAGAGTTTTCCAAAAATGTCCAAGGAATTTGACATCCCTATCAGAAATAATACTAACCGGCAAACCATGGATTCTTATAACCTCTTTGAAAAACAAGTGTGCAATGTGACTAGCATCATGAGTAGTTTTGCAAGGAACAAAATGTGTCATCTTACTGAATCTGTCAACAACAACAAAAATGCTATCACAACCAAGCTTTGTTTTGGGTAAACCAACCACAAAATCCATACTGACACATTCCAATGGCCTGGTAGGAATTGGGAATGGCTGATAAAGTCCAGCTTTAGTAGTTGTACCTTTAGCTTTCTGACAAACCATACATTGCTCAACATACCTTTTTATATCCCTCTCCATTCTAGGCCAATAGTAAACCTTTGAACAAGTTCCAATATCTTATTAAGGCCAAAATGACCACTCAAACATCAATTGTTCTTTTCTTGGATCAGATTCTCCATCATCGATCCTTTGGGAATGCATAACTATCCACCTTTAAACAACAAACCATTCTGAAAAGTAAAGTCAAGCATATTCACTATGAAAGTGATTCTGAAATTCTTGACAAACCTTGTAAATGGCTGCAAAATCTTCATCATTGGGGTACAAATCTTTGAAGTAATCAACTCCAATACTCTGAATCTGCACTTCTTGCACTGTTAGTAGCCTTCTACTCAAAGCATCTGCTACTTTATTACACTGTCCTTTCTTATGCTTAATAGAAAAAGTATATGACTGCAAATACTCAACCCATTTAACATGCCTATGACTCAACTTATCTTGTGAATTCAAAAAACTTAAAGCTTGATTATTTGTGTAAACAACAAACTCCTTAGGTAACAAGTAGTGCCTCCACTTCCTAAAAGCTTGAACAAGATCATACATCTCGAGATCATAGGATGAATACTTCTTCTTGGCATCATTGAGTTTCTCACTAAAAAAAGCTACAAGTCTATTCTCTTGACTTAAAACAACACCAACTGCTATATTACTTGCATCACATTCAATTGTGAACAACTTGTCAAAACTAGGAAGAATGAGTACTGGTTGTGTAGCTACCTTTTGTTTCAAAAGTTCAAACCCTTTATTAGCTGCATTGGTCCACTGAAACTTAGTCTTAACTTCTCCTTTGATGGTATCCAGCATGGGTGCACAAATCTCACTAAACCCTTTGATAAACTTCCTGTAGAATTGTGCCAAACCATGAAAACTTCTTACTACACTCGTTGTCTTTGGTGTTGGCCAATTTGTGATGTCTTCCACCTTTGATGTTTCCATCTTCAAATCTCCTCCTGAAACTACAAATCCAAGATAGACAAGTTCCTACTTCATAAACTCACACTTATCCAAGTTTATTGTTAGTTGCTCATCATACAATTTTTGCAATACAATACTAAGATGCTCTAGATGTTCCTCTTTAATTCTACTAAAAATCAAGATGTCATCTAAGTATACAATAACAAATTTACCAATAAAATCTTTAAGCACTTCATTCATGAGTCTCATGAATGTACTAGGAGCATTACTGAGACCGAATGGCATAACAAGCCACTCATAAAGTCCTTCATTGGTTTTGAAGGTTGTTTTCCATTCATCACCTTCTTTTATTCTAATCTGGTGGTATCCACTCTTGAGATCAATCTTAGTGAAGTACTTTGCACCTTCCAAACAATCCATCAAGTCTTCAATTCTTGGGATAGGAAATCTATACCTGATAGTGATTCTATTTATGGCTCTTGAATCTGTGCATAGCCTCCACATTCCTCCTTTCTTGGGTGCTAGTACTGAAGGTATGACACAAGGACTTATACTCTTCTTTATCAATCCTTGGTCCAACAATTCTTGGACTTGTCTAGACACTTCCTTGTTCTGTTTGGGAGTCATCTTCTAGACTTCTTTGTTGGGTAATGATGCTCTAGGAATAAAATCAATCTGATGGCTGATGGCTCTAACCGGAGGTAGGGTTGCTGGTGCTCCATCACTTATAATTTCTTTGAACTAGTTTAATATTTGTTGCACTTCATGAGGTATTGGAACCTTCTTTTCTTGCTTTGCTTCCGTTGGTTTCACTATAAGAGCAAATCCCACTCCTTCTCCTTCCTTAAGGGTGTTAATGAACTCTTTTTCACTCACCAATAACACATTTGGGACTTTAGCTTTGTTGCTCTCTCCTTCATCACATAGGGACTAAATATGGTATGTAACTCCATCCTTTTGAAAAGAATAAGAGTTATTCTCTCCATTGTAAATGGCCTTTCTATCAAACTACCATGGTCTACCAAGAAGTAGATGGCAAGCATCCATAGTCAGGATGTCACACAAGACTTTATCCTTATAACTACCTATGTTGAACTCAACCCATGTTTGTTCATTTACTATCACATGCTTCTCCTTATTGAGCCAAGTGACCCTATATGGATTACTATGTGGGATTCCTTCCAACTTCAATTTAGTTACTACTTCCTCTGACATAATGGTGTCAGTAGACCCTGAGTCTATCACCACTCTACAAACCTTACCGAGGACCTTGCATTTGATCCTAAACAAAGATCTTCTTTGAGTTGGTTCTTCTTTGATTGGTTCCTTCATCAAGACTCTTTTCATCATTAAGTTTTCTCCATCTTCGAGAGCTAAGCTCACACCTTGTGTCTTGCTGTTTTTTGCATCTTCTTGCGCATATGTCACTCTTCTTTCACCTCCTTGAGATGAAGAAGACTTCTCAGGACATCTATAGGCAGGATGACCCAACTTTTGGCAATTGTAACACTTCATGGTGGAGAAGTAGGACCCTCTTCACAGTCCACTAGATATACCTCTTCCTGGGTTGCTAGATGATCCCCTTCCTCTATAGCTGCTCTTGCTATGTGAATCCTCACTTTTCTCTATAAGTTTGGACTCTCCTTGGGACCTTTGATCTATTCCTCTTCCACCAAAATTGCCTCTTTGGCCTCTACCATCTTTTCCTTTGCCTCTTCCTCTATTGCTTTGTTCTTGCTTCTTCTTTCTCTTTTCCTCCACCTTCAGTGCCAATTGATAGCACTTATGCATGATGTTAGGACTTAACAAACTCAACTCCTCTTGAATATTCCATCTCAAGCTATTCAAGTATCTAGCTACCTTGGTACTCTCATCCTCTATCACCTTGGATCTCAGACACAACTTCTGAAATTCCTCAGTGTAGCTACTCACATCCAAGTCTCTTTGTCTTAGATTTTTGTCTCTTTTTGTGTAATTGGATCTCATAATCTTCAGGAACATAGGCTTCCCTTACTTTGGCTACCATTCCTGCCCAACTAGCTATTTGGTTTTTACCCTCTTTTTTCCTTTCTTCTTCGATAAACTTCCACCATGTCAAGGTTGCTCCTCTCAATCTAGATTTAGCTACCTTCACCTTTTGGGCTTCACTATTTCCATCACACTCAAAGTGATTCTCCAATCCTTCAATCCATTCCATAACTATTTCAGGCTCCATTTTCCCATAGAAAATTGGCACTCCTTCCAAGGATTTTCCTCCTAAGGCTTTAAAGACTTTTAGGAAAGGTTCTTCAGGTAGAATAGGGTTTGGGGTAGGTATCCTATCCTCTTCTACTAATTCTTTTCCCTTCCCTTCATTGACCTGGATTGCTACTTTTTTCAGTTTTATCTTCAACGGTGTCTAGTTTTCTCTCCAGTTGCATTAATCTTTCTCTCACGAGTCTATTCTCTTCCTCCTGATCTTCTACCTTCTTAGCTAATTCTGCATTAGTCACCATTCTAGAACTATTTTCTCCTATTGATTCAGTGTCTGACATCCACTACTTTCTTCCCAAGTTTAACCTTGCTCTGATACCAATATGATAGGTAGGCTACCTAATTAACCACCAATTAGGCTTCTTTGATGGTTTGCTCCTATCCCTTCTCGGGTTTCAGTCTACTCCACTAGACTCCTAAGGGCTTTCCCTACCATTTGTTTGCTTATCTCTCCTTCCTCAAGCTCACAAAGTAAGCTTTCTCACTACATCCTTGTAGGGGTACATGACACACACACATATGTTCTCTTATTGCAAAACCACCCATCTTGTTTGGTTTAGCAAATTTTTCTTTATTGAATTCACAATGTCACAGTTTCAGGCTTGTAGCCTTCTGGGACTTCTTCCAGTTCTCAACAGATCCCGTCCTTGCAAGTTATCTTCATTACATTACTAAAACTTAGCTAAACTACTTCCAAGCTCGCCTAGGCTCAGTATGCAGAAATGGCGATTGCCATTTCCTGGTTTCCTTCTACTGCTATTTTACTCATAGTGTACATTCTCTTCCTGAAGTGCTCCAATGGTCGTGTGGATCCCATGGTGGAGTTTCAAGATAGAGCCATATTTACAATGTGGAGTCAAAATAAATAACGAACAACAACAAGGAAACACTAGTTACAGAATTGTAATGAAAAACTTAGCAAAACAATACAAAACATTACTTCAGCGATCGAAACCAGAAAATAGATTTGTATTTCTTTTTGTTTGTAATCATCCAACATCCAACCCTTTACAAATGCCCATAGGGTCTTTTATACAATTTCCCTTCTGTTATGAACTTCTCCTATTGGATGAGATAAATCTCATTACCAATGGTTTCCATTTGTAACTGTCTCACAGGTTCCCTCAGGTCAATGATGTGACAACAAATCCCGGCTTCCGATGGTCGATGGCGAATTTTCGTACTTCGGATTTCCTATTGGGCTTCAGCGTAACATCAACTTCTATTTTCCAATGTCTGATGGTGACTTATCGCGCTCCACATTTCCTATCGGGCTTCAGCGTAACATCAACACGGAGCCACCAATGTCCGATGACTATGTCCACCACTTGCACTTTTTCTATCGAGTATCGTGATAACAAGAAATCCCTTTGTCTGATAGCCAATGCTTATCTCCGCTCTCTGGGCATTTCCATCAGGTCATCGGGGACCCGCCAAATGGGTTAACCCGATCATCAATGCTCCACTTTGTGATGTTCCATCGGGCATCAGGATAACAAGAAATCCCTTCTACTATCATCATGTTATCTCATTCAGTCTTCTACTATCAACATGTTATCTCCATCAGTCTTCAAATAAATATTTCTTTCCTCACTGGTACATTGGAATCCAATATTGATCGAATGTGCATGTAATCTCTCATACCATGCTCTCGGTGCCTGCTTAAGACCATACAAAGCTTTGTGCAATTTACACACCTTGCCTTTATCATCGGTCAAGGAAAATCCATCAGGTTGTTCAATGTATATTTCTTCTTCTAGAATCCCAATTAAAAAGGTTGACTTGACATCCATTTTGTAGACTTTGAATCCTCTATATGCAGCAAATGCCAGTAGCATTCTTACACCTTCCAATCTAGCAACAGGTGCAAATGTTTCACCATAGTCCTCACCTTCCTCTTGAGCATACCCTTTGCAAACTAACCTTGCCTTGTTTCTTACAATCCTTCCTTCTTCATCCAATTTATTCATAAAGACCCATTTTGTTCCAATTACATTTTTATCCTCCAGTCTAGGAACAAGTGACCATGTCTGATTCTTCTCAAATTTATCTAATTCTTCATTCATTGGCTTCACCCAATCATTATCCTTTAGTGCTTCCTTAACTGTCTTGGGTTCAATTGTAGATATCAAACATGAATTCTCTTTGATCTTTCTCCTGGTTTGCAAACCTGCATTCTTATCACCAATTGTCTGTTCTTGTTAATGATTAAGTTTGACATATCTAGGTATTGCCTATGTCGATTCTACATCTTCTTCATTTTCATTGTCATCACTCACCAGTTGAGCACCTAGTTCTACATTTGTCGATTTTTTTATTATTATTATTTGCTTCCGGTTCAATGATCACAAACTTTTCCTCATTATCATCCTTTTCAGGTTCATATATGCTTGTACCTTCAAAATTATCAGATAAGTGATCAACTTTTACATTAGCACTTTCAATAATTTTCTTAGTCCTATTATTGTAACATTTATATGTTTTACTCTTAGAAGAGTAACCAAGAAAAATTCCCTCATCAGATTTTGCATCAAACTTCTTAGTGTAGTTATCTCTCTTGATAAAACATTGACTTCCAAAGATTTTAAAATAGCTAACACAAGAAGTTTTCCCATACCATAGCTCATAGGGTGTCTTATTGTTACCTCTTTTTGTTGCCATTTGCAAGAAGATTACATTGATGAACTATTATGTTGTCATTGATGTCAATTATAACCGGTAATGATGTTGTAATAATGTTGTTTTGCAGTTGATAGGTGAGCTAGTGATTGAAACCGATATTACTTGAGAAGAAGTGAGATCAACTGGTAACCCTACCTGTTGATGTGCCAAACCCTAACCGATGGAGCTTGGTGAATTGATTGTATTAGTTTATGATCAAATGATGAACGGTAATGATTATGCCACGTATGCATGTTGTATGTGAAGAGTTTCAAATGGTTTTTGGCACGTAGAGATAATGGTTTTATCTTGGGACTGAGAGAGTACATTGCATGTAATAGAAATCGAGTGATGAGTTACAGGGATCGATGAAGCAGTGATCAAGGAGTCGTCGAGGTTGTCATGAATGATGTGAAATGATTGCTATGTAATCCAACGGCCATACTTGAACCAATTTGTTTGTAATCTCTATGAGATCTTACATTTGTGATGTGTTACCGACCTGTTGTTTTGTATATAAGCTCGATGAGTTGTTTTGTTGTAGTGATGGTAATTTTGGTTGAGTGTAAGAGTGATTGGTTGCCGAACTAGGAGATGTATCTGTAGTATGTGTGAAGGCAGATAGGAGCATGAAAAGGATCTGATCAAGCAAAGTAGTGTTATTCACCAGATCAGCAAATCCCTATTGTTCTCTAACAATTACAAGAGTCAAATCCCCTAACCGGGTAAGTCTAACAAGCTTAGTGTTATCTAAATCCTCTAACCAGGTGATCCATTAGATTGGATTTAAAATCCTCTACTGAGGTTACTCCTAAAAAGGTATTGCTTCTAATAGGGCATTATAGTCAATCCCTTAACCGGGTGGTCCCTAACAGGATCTATTCTTAATAGGACTCATTGTAAATCTTTAATAGGCTTGGCTCCTAATAGGACCAACTTAAAAAGAGTTCAGAATACTTGTGGGTATTCATCCCCACTGTGGTTTTTTCCCATTTGGGTTTCCACATTAAAATCATTGTGTCAAGTGGTGAATTTTTTTATGGTTATGTTTGATATGGTTAATTTGCTTAATTGCTAAATCCACTTAGTTATGATATGATGACCGACACCAATCTGAAATGTGCTTTTACTTTTGTCAGTAAATGATTTGGATGTTTTGGTTAAAAGGTTTTTGAGAGTTTCAAAGTTGTTATATTGTTATTCTCTTATTCCAGTCAAACCAGTATACTTGACAGCTAAGTCACGGGATACAACGATTTTCATGGATGAGGTTAGAATTTAATCTAATTTCAAACTTCTATTAAAAAAATTGAATTTAATCGAATTTCCTCTGTAAAGCACTACTATCCGCCTCTAAACACAACTCAGCTGGTCGTGGGTATTATTTGTATATGCTTTGTATCTATTGGGTCATGGGTGTCTGCAACTGCTAGGTCGCCCTCAGATTTTCTCCAACAAGGGTCACTATTTTGATAATTTATTAGAAGTATACATATATTTAAAAATAAACAAAATTATAGAAGGTGAATTTTATCCCAATTTTTTTTTGAATTTTTCCCTTGTCGAATTTCATGGTTGTCAAATTCGAATCTGAATTCAAAACTTGTGACTTAGCTTGACAGTGATATTGCAATTTGTAGTTCAGTGTTTGAACCAATTAGTTATGAGTTTGACTTGAGAGGTTGTTTTTGAGTTTGGTGAAAGTTTAGTCAGTTTCATATCTACTGATTCACCGCCCCCCCCCCCCCCACCCTCTCAGTGGTTGACCAGATCCTTATTGATTCATCATACCATCACTTTTTACCAGTACCTGGTTAAGAGTGTATACAACAGTATTGACCGCTTCTCTCCAAAACATTTTGGATACATTACTCTGTAATAACATAGTTCTTGCAGCTTCAACTATTGTTCTGTTCATTCTTTTTGCAATGCCATTCTAATGTGGTGTCCTCAGAGCTTGCATATGTCTCTTTATACCATGTTCATCACAATACCTAACAAATTCATCAGATGTGAATTCACCACCTCCGTATGATCTTAAACAGTTCAAGTTCTTACCTGTTTCCTTCTCAACCAGAGCTTTAAATGATTTAAATTTATTAAATGCTTCTGATTTCTCTCTTAGAAATGTTACCCATGTCATTTTAGAATAGTCATCGGTGAAGATTATGAAATACCTATCACCATAATAACTCTTTGTTCTCATAGGACCATAGAGAGCGGTATGTAATAAATCTGAAACATTCTTAGAAATACAATTCTTTCTCTTGAAATAAATAGAGGTCATCTTACTGATTTGACAATCTTTTCATATCACACTATTCGATTTGTCGAGTTGTGGTAATCCTCTTACAACACTTGACTTGCTTATCTTAATCAGATTATCAAAATTAACATGACAACATCTTTTATGCCATAACCAACTGTCATTCATTCTTGCAACCAGACAATTATTGACATTACTGTTCAAATGGAATAAGTTACTTCTAGTTTGCTTCCTGGTAGCAATTAGTTCACCATTACTTCCAAAAATTATGCAGACTCCACTCTTAATTCAAGAAAATAACCTTTATCATTGAGTTGACCAGCACTTAAAAGATTATGCTTAAGACCATCAACCCAAAATACATCATCAACATTACTCTTTCCATTTAGAGAGATATAACCTTTACCTTTCACCATGAAAGGAGAGTTGTTTCCAAATATAACAACACCGCCATCAAATTCATTAAGGGTTATGAACTTACTTTTTTCTCTAGTCATGTGGTGTGAGCATCCATTGTCTATAATCCACTCATCACTATTCTCCATATGAGATACTAATGTCTTTTTATCAGACAGTTCCTCCTTCATAGCTACAAACAAAATTTCTTCATTGTCATCTTCTTCTTCTGACTCCTCATTGGTCACACCTTCATCTACTGCAACATAACAGTGTTTGTTTCCCTTTCCTTTGAGTCTTATAAACTTTTCTTTCTTATCAGTGTTAGGGCAGTTAGCAACAATATGACCAATTTTATTACAAGAGAAACACTTCAAAGGTAGCTTTCCTCTATACTTACCAGTGCCTCTTGGAAATCTCTTTGCTAACAATACTTCAAGATAAATCACTTGATCTTCAATGTCTTCAACTCCTCGGTTACTTCCATGACTTGTCCTACACTCATAATTTTGATATATATATTTTCCTTTTCTAGCAGATGAACCGATAATAGAAGATTTAAAGGCAGATTTAGTAGATTTTGTCACACTATTGTCAAAACTATTTAATTCAAAAGTTGTAAGCTTACCAATCAATGAATCAACAATTACCTTACCCTTTGCAATAGATCTAAGTTCTTGGATTGCCGATACTCTAACAACATACTGAGGTTGAAGATTTCTGAGCATTTTACTTGCTATTGTATCATCTTATATTTTGCCTCTAGCACTCTTAATGTCACCAACAACTTCTTTGATTCTCTAACCATACTGTCCAATATTCTCTCCTTCAAGCATTCTCATGTCATCAAACTTTCCTCTCAAGATTTCTTCTTTATCTCTTTGAACATGCTCATATCCTCCATAGATTGTCTCAGTAAGTCCCAACTGGTGCTAAGAGGGGAGGGGTGAATAAGCACTTTACCAGTTTTACAAAATTAAAACCTTTTAACTCAAGTCTGCACTAACTTAATATTCATCAATACAAACATTTATTACAAAAGAACATGCATGCATGAAAAGATGCACAGTAACACCAAGATTTATCTCGTGGAAACCCAAATGGGAGAAAACCACAGTGTGAGTAGAAACTCACAAAATTTGCACTCTTCTGGAGTATGCCTGGTGAGGAGCCATCCCTGTTAGGATATTACATTGACACTGTTAGGTGCCACTCGGTTAAGGTAATTTATTTAAGGCTTGTTAGTGCCTTTACCCTATTAAAGGTAGCCTAGTTAAAGGAATTAGGATCATCAATTAAGATGTCACCCAGTTAAGGGATTTTACAAAGGAACCTGTTAAAGTCCACTCAGTTAAGGGATTTTGAGTTGCAATGGTTAGAAAGCAATAGGAAGTTGATCTGCTGGAATAGATATTGATAGCTTGATCATATCACAATGAAAATCATACTCTGTCTGCACCGGTTGTTTCTTCTCTGCACTACACCAGTTCTCCGCTCATACCCTCAACTCTGCACTATGTCGGTCTACTTCACACACACTTTTCTCTGCTAAATCATTTATCACTTTCGTACTCTTTCACTCTGCACTTTGGATCGCCTCTCACAAGATCTTCTCTTTGCAAATTTTTTGATCAAAAAAGTTTTGTATGAACTCAAAATATTTTATACACACTCTGTCGTCACCTTCAGGTGTTTCCTTAATCAATGCAATCATAAATTTTGGTGGATTTAAAATTCAAATCTCCCGCTCTTTCTCAGCATGCCTTGCAATAATTCCACCAACTACTCATCCAAATCTGCCACTGCATCCCCCAAAAATAGCGACATCTGGGTTGAGTTCAGTCTTTTAAATGCGAACCAGAAAATCCGTAAGTAATCATGGCTTAACTGCATGATGATTGAGGACTTCACCAACCTTTAGTATTTCGCTGACACAAACTCACCAACTCGCCTTTTGCCATTGCAATTGTGTAACCGATCACTGCTCTGAGATTTACGGTGACCACCTATCTTCCTTCTGCTTCACTGGTCTACTGGTATACCACTGCGCTCTTTATTACTAGTTTGCAGTACTTCCATCAAGCCTCTTCTCATGTTTGCCAACAAGGTTTTGGTTTGCATAAAACCTCAAGCATTCTTTCCTATGTCAACTTATGTGACTTCAACATCATCAAAATGACCAACTTGAAGATCTGACCTCAACATCGATCTTCTTGAATGACATACTGGTTAGCTTAGTATGTCTTCCATTGAGCCGATTGAATCTTGACCATCTGTCTCTGATGTTGCTTCCATTTTGTTTACAAGTCATCACCTTTTCTACTGAGATACACCACTCCACCGGTACCACTCCACCATGTTAGGTCCCATAGACAACTGAGAGGGGGGGTGAATCATATGTCAAATAAATTTAAACCAAAAACAACTTAACCAACTTTAATGCTTAATATCGGTAGATAGTTTATCAGTTAATTGGAGTACCAGTAAAGATTAATGCATGAAACAGAAAGATAATAACATCCACAACACATAACACCAATGTTTGTACGTGGAAACCCTGTAAGGGGAAAAACCATGGTGGGAAACCTTACCCACAATCAGATGATACTACTGCAGATAGTATGTGTATACAAATGGGGTCTGCACATGCAGAAAGGCCAAGCGCCTAGATCTCACTGCTCAATCACAAATGGGAGTCACACTGACTACAGTTGGATGGTTAAATCCAATAAGGATGTACTGCTCAAATTAGCATCTTACTATGCCAGATTCAGTACTGGTGTAGTTCTAATTGTCTTCACAAAAACCTTCCTTCAACCTTCAAATGATGTCTACGTGTATAGCTCTTCTTATTCTCACATATACCTTCACACAATTCTTTTTCGCATTCCTCATTCGATCTTACAAATAAGATCTTACATTTATATCATAACCTAAGACCAATTTTAGTAGGTCGGCTCTAAAAGATATTACAATAAAATCAATTTACAAATAAAACAATATCCAATGTAATAACCAATTCAACATGTCAGCTTAATGCATTTACAACAATAATAAATTATCTCCATAGTGTGCCATGCTGATCTGGAATAGATAAGCTTGTCGGTGTATAACCTGGACCTATTTGCCGGTAACAACAAATATATAAACATGAATATGCCAACTCCAAGACAAAGTGTCCAAAAGATGTTTTCAACATAACTAGGTGTTTTCTATGCCATTCCAAGTGCCGGTGAACATCATATCCTGCTGGTGTACCAGATATCGATGATTGTGCATAAGTCACTTGCTTGCCGGTGAATGTTGTTGATTCTCCAAAGTGCCAGAGTTGATAAGTGTTAGTAGGTGTTGACATCAATGACAAAACCATACCAAAATACCAAAAATCTCCCCCTTTGGCATTGATGGCAACACAAGATGGAAAAACCATCAAAGTGCCAAAACAGAAATGCCAAATACCAAAAACCAACAATCTCCCAAAAAGAGATCATAACCAGAAATCAAAATTCAGATATAAACAATCTCTCCCCAAAGTAACAATCTCTCCCCCCGAGAGTGACATGTGTCTTTCTTGTGTTTTTCCATATACCAATCTCTCCACCTTTGACATGAAATGCCAAAGCAATATAAAAACTATTTTTTAGATACAAAATACCAACCAATTCACTATACCAACTACTCCCCCTGAGAAATAGCTTTCTCATCAAAGACCGGAGTAAGAGATTTCTCTGTTAACTTTGTCGGTTGATGATAAACATCAACTGTCTAAGTCTCTACCAGTGGGGGTATGACCCCAAGCTGGTCTCTTAGATATTCAAAAGTCTCCTTAGGCAGAGGTTTAGTGAAAATATCTGCAATCTGCTCTTTAGTATTCACATAAACCAGTTTTATTTCTTTTGCTTCAACATTCTCCCTTAGAAAATTCAGTTTGATAGAAACATGTTTGGTTTTAGAGTGTAATACCGGATTCTTAGATATATCAATTGCTACAGTGTTATCACAATAGATAGTAATAGGTTCCTTGCATTTTACCTTTATATCCTTCAACATTTGCTTAAGCCATAGTAACTGTGTACAATTAGTTGTTGCTGCAACATATTCTGATTCTGTTGTTGATAAAGATGTACAACTTTGTTTCTTACTCAACCAAGAAATTAATCTGGTTCCAAGAAAAAATGCTCCATTGGTGGTGCTTTTTCTATCATCCACATCTCCTGCCCAATTTCCATCGGTGTATGCACATAATTCAAAGTTTTCATCTCTAGGATACCATAATCCAAGATTTGTAGTGCCTTGTAAGTACCGGAAAATCCTTTTTACTGTTGATTCATGATTTTCTCTAGGATTACTCTGAAATCTTGAAACAATACATACTGCATTCATAATATCAGGTCTTGTTTGTGTCAAATACAGTAAACCTCCTATCATAGATTTGTACCTAGTCAAATTAACATGTGTAGATTCATGCCTTAGTGATAATTTGTCATTTGTAGTCATAGGTATGCTTACCGGTTTAGAGTTCTCCATCCCAAATTTCTTTAGTAACTCCTTCAAGTACTTGGATTGACTCAAGAATATACCTTTTATCAATCTGTGAAATCTGTAATCCTAAGAAGAATTTTATTTCTCCAATCATAGACATTTCAAACTCTTGTTGAATTTCAATAGAAAAGTCTTTACATAATCCATCTTCTCCTCCAAAGATGATATCATCAACAAAAACTTCTATAACCAAGATGTCATCATTAGTCACTTTATAATATAAATTGATGTCATCATTACCTTTAGAAAAACCAATCTTCAAAAGATACTTATCCAATCTTGCATACCAAGCTCTTGGAGCTTGCTTCGACCCATACAAAGCTTTCCTTAATTTGCAAACCATATCTTTGTTATCTGTCAAAGAAAATCCATCAGGTTGTTCAATGTAAACTTCTTCTTCAAGATCTCCATTCAGAAATGCACATTTAATATCCATTTGATATACTTTGTAGTTCTTGTGTGTTGCAAAAGCCAAGAATAATCTAACTGCCTCAATTCTAGCTACTGGTGCAAAGGTTTCATTATAATCAATCCCTTCTTTCTGAGAATATCCCTTACACACTAGTCTAGCTTTATTTATGATTACCTTACCATCTTCATTAAGTTTGTTTCTGAATACCCATTTTGTTCCAATCACATTTTTGTCTTTAGGTCGGGGAACTAATATCCAAGTGTTGTTTTTCTTAATTTGTTCTAGTTCCTCTTCCATAGCTTTAATCCAGTGTTTATCTTCACATGCCTTATTAATTGATGATGGTTCAATTTGAGAAATAAGACATACCTCTTCATTTGCCAGTCTTCCTCTTGTCATAACTCCTTTATACTTGTTTCCAATTATCTAATCTTCAGAGTGATTCAATCTTACATACCGAGGTGTCTTCGTTTGCTGATGTTCCTCAGTTACAGTGGGGTTTCAGATGATACTGGTGTAACTAGATCTTCATTCTGTACTGATGGATTCAATGTAGATTCATCTGTCAGAATCTCTGTTGCCGATTCAGAGTCTATATACCTTGAAGTTCCTCTGAATTGTTCATCAATCTTTACATTTGTACTCAACAATTTTCTACAATCTTTTGTTAAAGCATCTGTATGCTTTGCTCTTCGATGAATAATCAAGAAATATTCCTTCATCACTTCTAGGATCAAATTTGCCAATATACTCATCTCTTCTAATATAGCATTTACTTCCAAATATCCTGAAATATTTAAGAGTAGGAGTAATACCAAACCATAGTTCATAAGGGGTCTTACCGGTTTCTCCTTTGATGTGAACTTTGTTGAATGTATAGACGGTTGTGCTTACTACCTCTCTCCAATATACATGTGGTATATTTGCTTCTGATAACATACTTCTAGATGCATCCAAGATAGTTTTGTTTTTCCTTTCTACAACTCCATTTTGTTGTGGTGTCCGGGGTGCTAATAACTGTCTTCTGATTCCATTTACTTCACAGAATGTATTAAATTCTTTAGATGTGAATTCTCCTCCTTGATCTGATCTCAAACATTTGATTTTCTTACCGGACTCATTCTCTACCATTGCTTTGAACACTTTGAACTTCCCAAGTGCTTCTGATTTTTCTCTGAGAAAAGTAACCCAACACATTCTAGAATAGTCATCAATGATTAGCATGAAATATCTATCACCTTGCAAACTTTTAGTTCTAGCTGGACCACATAAATCAGTATGAATTAAGTCGAGAGCATTATTGGATTTTTCTGGAATACTTTTAAAAGTAGCTCTAACTTGTTTTCCAAATTGACATTCCTTACATACCGGATTGTGAGGCTTAACAATCTTAGGTAAATCTCTAACTGCCTTAGTAGTACTGATCTTCACAATGCAATCAAAATTTACATGATAGAGTCTCTTATGCCATAGCCAACTTTTATCAATATGTGCAATCAAGCATGTCTTTTCATTGTTATTTAGATGAAAGATATTACCTCTAGTTTGATTACCGATTGCAATTTCCAAACCAGATCTGTTCATAAGTTTGCATTTTCCATTCTTGAATTGTAACTGAAAACCCTTTTCAACTAATTGACCAACACTCAAAAGATTATGCTTTAAACCTTCCACATAGTAAACATTATCAGTATTGTGCTTACCATCAAGAGATATTGTACCTTTACCTTTGATCAAACAAGCTTTATCATCTCCAAATCTTACTAAGCCTCCATTATATTCTTGAAAAGTCAAGAATTTTCTTTTATCACCAGTCATATGATGTGAGCATCCTAAATCAATGATCCATTCATCCTTAATTTCAATTTTAGCTGCCAAGGCCTGTTCTACAGGTTGAACAGTGGGTGTCAGTTGATCTTCTGTTATAGCAACAAAAACCCATCCATTGTCTGTCGGATCCTCATCAGAATCATCACTGACTCCTTCACCAGCAAGATAACAAGATTTGTCTTTATTCTTCTTAAATTTGTATCTCTGATATTCAGGGTTAGGTTTGTATGTTCTTCTAGCTTCTTCTCTTAGTCTAGCATGTCTATCAAGGCATCTTGAAGCCATATGACCAATCTTATTATAGTTAAAACATTTAAAGGGTGCTTTACCTTCATACTTACTTCCAACTGGACCTTTAGGCATTTTCCTTGCAAATAGTGCTTCAAGTTCTTCAAGTTCTTCATTTTCTCTCCTGCTTTCTTCAAGTTCTCTTGCATAAAAGGCTTTCCAATCAGACTTGTCAAATGATGGTGCAAATGATGTTGATGACTTAAAAGCTAAATCTGTCTTTATAGTAGCAACAAGACCAAATTCCTCTATTTCAAAGGCTGAAAAATTTCCAATCAATGTATCCCTAATTACTGATGTATTAGGCATTGTTCTTAACTCATTTATAGCAGTAACCTTCATTTTATATGCCGATGGAAATCCTCTTAAAAATTTTGAAACAATTTCATCTTCACTTAAGGTTCCTCCACAACATTTAGTACCCAAAATAATTTCATTAACTCTTTCCATAAAAGCAAAAATCCTTTCATCTTCTTCCATTTTCAGATTTTCATACCTGACCCAGAAGCTTTCAAGTTTTGCAATTTTGACTGTGGAATCTTCTTCATTCAGTGTTTCCAAATGATCCCAAATAGCTTTAGTAGTTGATCTATCTGATAATCCCATTATTTGCTAATCTGATAATGGGCTCAAAAGTGCTTCTCTTGCTTTGCAATCATTTTCTTCATCTTTAGCCAAGGTAGGTGGATTAGGCTGGCCTTGAGTAGGAGCAGTATAGCCATTCTTTGTAATTTCCTAGATGTCCTTTCCAATGCAATTCAGATGTGTCTCCATTCTGATCTTTCATATGCCATAGTTGGTTCCATCAAGTTTAGGACTATCCTTCCTGAAATAGTTAGTAGACATTGGATCTCCTTAAGCTGTTAAACTTCTGCAAAAGAGGACTAGGCTCTGATACCAATTGTTAGGTCCCAGAGACAACTGCGAGGGGGGGGGGGGGGGGGGGGTGAATCAGTTGTCAAATAAATTTAAACCAAAAATAACTTAACCAACTTTAATGCTTAATACCGATAAACCAAAAACTTAATACCGGTAGACAGTTTATCAATTAATTGTAGTGCCAGTAAAGATTAATGCATGAAACAGAAAGATAATAACATCCACAACACATAACACCAATGTTTGTACGTGGAAACTCTGTAAGGGGAAAAACCAGGGTGGGAAACCTTACCCACAATTAGATGATACTACTACAGATAGTATGTGTATACAAATGGGGTCTGCACATGCAGGAAGGCCAAGCACCTAGAGCTCACTGCTCAATCACAAATGGGAGTCACACTAACTACATTTGGATGGTTAAATCCAATAAGGATGTACTGCTCAAATTAGCATCTTACTATGTTGGATTCAGTACCGGTGTAGTTCTGATTATCTTCACAAAAACCCTCCTTCAACCTTCAAATGATGTCTGTGTGTATAACTTTGCTTATTCTCGCATATACCTTCACACAATTCTTTTTTGCATTCCTCATTCGGTCTTACAAATAAGATCTTACATTTATATCATAACCTAAGACCAATTTTAGTAGGTTGCTCTAAAAGATATTACAATAAAATCAATTTACAAATAAAACAATATTCGATGCAATAATCGATTCAACATGTCTGCTTAATGCATTTACAACAATAATAAATCATCTCCATAGCATGCCATGCTGATCTAGAATAGATAAGCTTGTCGGTGTATAACCTGGACCTATTTGCCAGTAACAGAAAATATGTAAACTTGAATATGCCAAGTCCAAGACAAAGTGTCCAAACAATTTTTTTGACATAACCAGGTGTTTTCTATGCCATTCCAAGTGTTGGTGAACATCATATCCTGTCGGTGTACCAGTTACCGGTGACTGTGCATAAGTCACTTTCTTGCCAGTGAATGTTGTTGATTCTCCAAAGTGCCAGAGTTGATAAGTGTTAGTAGGTGTTGACATCAATGACAAAACCATACCAAAATACCAACACACCAGTCAGTGTTAGTCATCAATGACAAATCTCAGTTAATATACCGATTCTCTCGATTAACCAGTTTTGTCAATGCCAACAATCTCCCCCTTTGGCATTGATGGCAACACTTAAGAATCTATCTTATCAGTTGCTCATGCATGTACTTTCTTCATTTCTTTCTTTATTTATGTACTGGTCATTACTTCTGTGATGAGTAATGAATATCTCCCCCTAACACTAGCAATACTTTGTTTCCAACAAACCACTCTAACCACTTCTAGAAACCCTCTGCTTCAGCAACTTCTGCTCAACACTACTTACTAATACTCAAACACTATAATCATATCTCCCCCTTTGACAACAATGCCAAAGATGTATTTCAGTACACTTACAAGACTACTCCCCCTAACCGAAGTAGTCCACACTTATCAATCTAGTCTTAGAAATTTTTCATAAATAAATCATACCAGATTGATGTAGAGCCCCTTTTTACTTACTGTAATGTAGGTAGGGGTATCACCCCTAGGTTACCTCTAAGGTATTGAAAGGTGTCCTTCTATAGTGGCTTGGTGAAGATATCAGCCACCTGTTCTTTTGTTGGTATATACTCCTACCTCACTTCCTTGTCTTGAACCTGCTCCCTAAGGTAGTGGTATTTGATAGCTATATGCTTTGTCTTGGAATGCATCATTGGATTCTTGGATATGTCAATAGCACTAGTGTTGTCACAGTGAACCACCACAGATTCAATCACCTTTTCTTGGATACCTTCCAATAATTGCTTGATTCATACTATCTGTGTACAGTTGATTGCAGCAGCCACATACTCTGCCTCAGCTGTGGATTGAGAGATGCAATTATGTTTCTTGCTTGTCCATGACACAATCCTGTCTCCAAGAAAGAATGCACCTCCATTGGTTCTCTTTCTGTCATCAATGATCCCTGCCCAATCTGCATCGGTGAAGACACTTAAGTTGAAATATCCCTTATGTGGATACCAAAGACCATACTCATCAGTCCCCTTAAGGTATCTAAATATTCTCTTGACTGCCACCATATGAGTCTCTTTCGGATTTTCAGCAAATCTGGCAACCAATCCAACAACTTGTGTTATATCCGGTCTACTGTGTACTGCATACTGCAACTTACCGATCATGGACCGGTAAAGTGTCTCATTCACTTCATGAGCCCCATCATTTTTCGAGAGCTTGCAACCTGTAACCATTGGAGTTCCAATAGGTTTGCAATCTTCCATTTCAAAAGTATTCAATATTTCCCTTATGTACTTGTTCTGGCTAATGAATATACCATTCTTTA
Source organism: Cryptomeria japonica (assembly GCF_030272615.1). Classification (NCBI taxonomy): domain Eukaryota; kingdom Viridiplantae; phylum Streptophyta; class Pinopsida; order Cupressales; family Cupressaceae; genus Cryptomeria; species Cryptomeria japonica. The sequence goes on from NC_081408.1 coordinate 774,345,322, forward strand.
CCTGAGATACTTGCAAGCCAATGAATAATTTTATTTCACCGATCATGGACATTTCAAACACTTGCTTCATTTGTTCTGCAAAACCGCTACTCATCTCATCATCTCCTCCAAAGATGATGTCATCTACAAAAATTTCTGCAATCAGATGTTTTCCTTCTTCTCCGGTCTTCAAATACAAGTTACTATTGTCATTGGTTCTCATGAACCCTATGCTTAATAGATATGAGTGTAGCCTCTCATACCAAGCTCTTGGTGCTTGTTTTATCCCATATAGAGACTTCTTCAGCCTGCATATCATATCTCTTCCATCTTCTGATACAAACCCTTCTGGTTTCTCTATGTGCCTAAAACACCATTCAAGAATGCCGATTTGACATCCATTTGGTAAACTTTGAACTTCTTGTAAGTAGCATAAGCAAGAAAGATTCTGACCCCTTCTAGCTTGGCCACTGATGCAAATATTTCTCCATAATCCAAACCTTCTTCCTGAGCATACCCTTTGTAGACTAACCTTGTTTTGTTTCTTACTACTTGATCGGTTTCATCCATTTTGTTTCTAAACACCCATTTGGTTCCTATCACATTTTTGTTCTCTGGTCTGGGCACTAGAGTCTTAAGTTTCATTTTTTTCAATCTGTTCCAGTTCCTCCTCCATGGCTTTGATCCAGTCTTCATCTTTTAGAGCCTCATTTGTTTTTTTGGGCTCAATTTTGGAGAGTAGATAGGCATTCTCTCTTGCTCTTCTTCTAGTCAATACTCTTGCATCTTTGTCACCAATGATATTTTCAGGGAAGTGATTTTTTCTAGCATACCTTGCTAGTACCGATTCGTTTCTTGGAGCTTCTTCTATCGATTGTGCAGGTTCTACTTCACATGCTTCCTTATTTGTCGCTAGAACATGATTCTATTCAGTAGGTTTGACCGGTACAGTGTACTCGAATCCCTTAAATCCTTTGGTTCACTCTTGCTATCTTGTTCATTTTTCTCAGAGAACTCATCCACTCTGACATTGGCACTCTCCACAAATACCGATATGTTTTACTCTTTGTGGAGTAACCTAAGAAGGTTCCTTCATCACTCTTGGGATCGAACTTTCCAGAGCACTCATCCCTCTTGATATAGCACCTGCTTCCAAATACTTTGAAATAGCTCACATTGGGTAAGTATCCACACCATAATTCATAGGGAGTTTTATTTGTCCCTTTCTTCACCTGTATCCGGTTCAAGGTATACATAAGATATGTGGAATATCCTTTTGTATCATCAAAGTCCTCGCACAATCAATCAGAGTTTTGTTCCTTCTTTCAGCAACCCCATTTTGCTGAGGTGTTATGAGTGTAAACATCTATCTCATAATCCCCTGTTCTTCACAGTAATTCATGAACTCTTGAGAGGTGAACTCTCCTTCTCTATCTGATCTTAGACAATTCAGATTCTTACCGATTCCTCTCTCTACTCGAGCCTTGAAGACCTTAAACACATGAAAGGCTTCAGGTTTTTCTTTCAAGAATACAACACACATCATTCTTGAGAAGTCATCTACAAACAACATGAAATACTGGTCCCCATAGAAACTCTTGGTCCTCATAGGACCACACAAGTCTGTATGAACTAGGTCCAGCATATTTTCAGATGAATAAGATTTGTTGTTGAAACTAGACCCGGTCAACTTTCCTAGTTGGAATTCTTTACACATATATAGCATTTTTCAGGATTCATAATATTAGGCATACATCGGATAGACTTAATTTTATTGACTTTTGCTATGCTATCAAAGTTAACATGACACAGTATTTTGTGCCACAACCAATTGTCTTCTACCTTTTCCATTAGACAACTACCTATGATGGTGTCTAGGTGAAACAGATTACCTCTAGATTGTTTACCGGTAGCAATCAGACTTCCTAATTTGTTATTTATTTTGTGTATTCCTTCATTGAATTCTAACCAATAACCATTATTGTTAAGTTGTGCAACACTTGACAGACTATATTTTAGCCCTTCTACCCAATAAACATATTCATAATTTATTTTATCATTTAGGGCTATAGATCCCTTACCTTTTACTACACAAGGAGCATCATTGTCGAATCTCACCGTTCCTCCATTACAGTCCTCCATGCTAAGGAATTTGTTTGTCACCAGTCATGTAGTGAGTGCAACCATTGTCAATTACCTAGTCTCCACACCAATTTGAACTAGAGATCAGTGACATATCACTTTCCTCTATGTTGTCTTCCTTTACCACTACAAATGCAATTCAATCTTCATCAGATCCTTCTGATTCTTCATCGGTAACTCCTTCTTTCTCTTGTCTTTGTAGCTTCTAAAATTATCCTTCCTATCATTGTCAGGACATCTGGATGCAATATGACCTATTATATTGCAAGAGAAACACTTCAAGGGAAGTTTACCTTTATACTTTCCTTTTCCTCTTGGTAGCCTTCTTGCTAATAAAGCTTCAATCTCATCTTGTTCCTGTTCTTCAGATAAAAGGTTGTCACATTCATGAGAATGACCAGTTCTTGTAGTAGAATTGTTTCCGGTTTCTTTTCTTCTCCTTGTTTGTGCATGTATCATGGAAGCTTTGAAGGCAACATCAATATTTGGTACATTGTTATCATAGTTTCTCAGTTCAAAGGCAGTCAACTTACCGATCAATGAGTCAAGTGAAACACTAACTGTTCACAAGGATCTGAGTTCCTGAATTGCAGAAACCCTTATGGAATATTGTGGTAGAAAGGTTCTCAAGATTTTGCTGACCACATCATCTTCTTCAAGCTTTCCTCCATCACTTTTGATGGAATTTACTACATCCTTTATCCTTTTCCTATATTGTTCTATATTTTCTCCTTCTTGCATCCTCATCTCATCAAATTGGCCTCTCAAGATGTCCACCTTAGCCTTTTGAACATGAGGATCTCCTCCATAAATTGTGTTCATCTTATTCCACATCTCATAGGTTGTTTTTAGATCTTGAACCTCAACATACTCATTATCAGATAAAGTGCTAGCAATCAGATCCATAGTTACAGTGTTGTCTTTCCTTTCTTTGATCTGATCTACAGTGAGAACCCCTGTAGGTTCATTGTACTCTATGAATACATGATTCTAGGATTGATCTCCTAGGGTTCTTAGGTAGAGCTTCATTCTACCATACCATCAGGTGTAATTGTCCTAAGAGAACTTAGGACCCTCCTTTTGCATCATCTTGGATCTTTCCTTAAGATGTTAAGCTCTTCTAAATCTAAGGACCAAAGCTCTGATACCAATTGTTAGTCCCAACCAGTGCTGAGAAGGGAGGGGTGAAACAACACTTTACCAGTTTTACAAAATTAGAAACCTTTAACTCAAGTCTGTACTAACTTAATATTTATCAATACAAACAATTATTGCAGAAGAACATGCATGCATGAAAAGATACACAGTAACACCAAGATTTATCTTGTGGAAACCCAAATGGGAGAAAACCATGGTGTGAGTAGAAACTCTAAAACTTTGCACTCTTCTGGAGTACGCTCGGTGAGGAGCCATCCCTATTAGGAGATTACAAAGACATTGTTAGGTGCCACCCGGTTAAGGGATTTTATTTAAGGCCTATTAGTGCCTTTACCCTGTTAAAGGTAGCCTGGTTAAAGGACTTAGGATCATCAATTAAGATGTCACCCGGTTAAGGGATTTTATAAAGGGACCTATTAAAGTCCACCCAGTTAAGGCATTTTGAGTTGCAATGGTTAGAAAGCAACATGAAGTTGATCTACTAGAATAGCTACTGATAGCTTGATCAGATCACAATGAAAATCATACTATGTCTGCACCGGTTGTGTCTGCTCTGCACTACACTCCGCTCTGCACTCTACCGGTCTACTTCACACACAATCTTCTCTACTAAATCATTTAGCACTTCCTCACTCTTTCACTCTTCACTTTGGATCACCTCTCACAGGATCTGCTCTTTGCAAATTTTTCAATCAAAAAAAGTTTTGTATGAACTCAAAATATTTTATACACACTCTGTTGTCACCTTCAGGTGTTTCCTTAATCAATGCAATCACAAATTTTGTTGGATTTCAAATTCCAATCCTCCCGCTCTTTCTCTGCACGCCTTGCAGCAATTCCACCAACTACTCATTCAAATTTCCCACTATATCCCCCAAAAATAGCGACTTCTGGGTCGAGTTCAGTCTTTTAAATGCGAACCAGAAAATCCGCAAGTAATCATGGCTTAACTGCATGATGACTGAGGTTGACTTCACAAACCTTTAGTTTGGCATTGATACAAACTCACCAACCCACCTTTTTCCATCGCAATTGTGTAACCGATTACTACTCCAATATTTACGGTGACCACCTATCTTCCTTCTACTTCATTAGTCTACCGGTATACCACTACGCTCTTCATTACCAGTTCATCCTTTGATGTTGGTTTGGAGTACTTCCATCAAGCCTCTTCTCCTGTTTTCCAATGAGGTTCTGACTTGCATAAAACCTCAAGTCTTCTTGCCTAAGTCACCTTTTGTGACTTCATTATCATCAGAATGACCAACCTGAAGATTTGATCTCAACACCGATCTTCTTGAATGACAGATCGGTTAGCTTAGTTTGTCTTCCCTTGAGCTGATTGAACCTTGATCATTTATCTCTGATGTTGCTTCCATGTTGTTTACAAGTCATCACCTTTGCTACTGAGATACACCACTCCACCAGTACCACTCCATCGGTCAGTGTTAAACATCAATGACAAATCTCAACTAATATACCGCTTCTCTGGATTAACCGGTTTTATCAATGCCAACAGTCTCTAACTTTTCCCAAACCTCAGCTACAATTTCCAATCCTTGAACATCAATATATTCCAAATCAGATAAATTGCTTACAATAGCTTCTAAGGCTTGCATGTTATCTTGTTGTTCTCTGAGTTCATTTGGTGTCAAGGGAGTAGTGGTAGGAGTAACATATGTTGTTTCAACTTGCTTCCAATATTGTGCACCAAGACCTTTAATGTAGATCTTCATCATGTCCTTCCAGATCTTGTATTTATCCTTGTTGAGCTTGAGACCCTCTTTCTTCATCATCTTGAATTCCTCAGAATATTTTCCTCAAGCGGTTAGGGTTTCTACACACAAAGGATTAAGGCTCTGATACCAATTGTTAATCCTATGAGGATCCGGTTAATACTCAGGGGGGGGGGGGGTGAATCGGTATTAAGACCAATTCAACTTAAACTCAAAATCAAACTTATTTCAGCTTATCTCAAATCTGAAAATATCTCAACTTTTGTAATCGGATCTAATAACCTCTTTACCAGATTTGCTTAACACATTAATCAAATCATTTACCAATACTTTCACCACCAAAGTAATCATATAAACTTGATCAATTACCAATTCATTAACCTTATCAATAAGATCAAAAACTTTCTCAAACAACTTCTTATCAGTACCGGTAACCTCTGATAAACTTTTGATAAAACATTATAACCGGTTTCTCAGAAATAATGCATGAAATAAAATTTAAACAAGAATATCACATAAAAAATATTCGACACATGAGCACCATAAGTTTTTGACATGGAAACCCAAATAGGGAAAAAACCATGGTGGGAGTTGGAACCCACAAATATTTGTACTCTTTGAAAATATGCCATGTTAGGAGCTTAGCCTTGTTAGAAGCTTACAATACGCTCGATTAAGAGCAGACCCTATCAGGAGTCACCCGGTTAGGGGATTTGCTTTGCAACTCAATTAGGAGCTTGATGATCTATTAGGATCAACCTCGTAAGAGGATTTAACACTCTTTTGAGAGCTGCCTATTAGTGGACTTAAATGATTAAGGCCTGTTAGAACCTACCCAGTCAAGGGATTTAACCTGCTGCAACTGTTAGGGAACAATAGTAAGAAAATGATTTGTTTTCTTGCACTTGTCTACTTGCTTGATCAGATCCAATTATACACATCACTCTGCGACTCTTAGGTAGATTACACACTTCACTTGGACGGCTTAACACATTCTCTAAGACCATCGACTCAATAAACATCAATTGTGTCTACATAAATAGCCATCTCAACTTGGTTGGCCACAAAACATAATTACATCAACAATTTACAATAAGATCACAAAAGATCATCATAGATCACTATCTAGATCATAACAACAAATTACAATGCAATATCAATCATTGATTGATCATAACTCATCACGAAAATACGATCTGTATCCTCAAAACACTCTCCAAAGCATTTCATTGGTTTCCAAGAAAATCTTCCTTGGATCACGCTAAAATGGCTATTAAATATTTCATGCAGGTTGTGCCGTGTTACCAAATTTAAGTAGACTCGCAGTCGATCACCGTCATAACATAAATCATTACCGGTTTGAAGATTTCTTAAACGGTCCTTAAGACCTACTAAAATCTTAACAAAACTTCATCAAAAATTGAAACACACCTTCTGGTAATCATCACAAGTTCTGATTCCGGTCTCATACATCTTTCCATGATAAAAGTTCACCATCCAAACTGCAAATCACCAATCATTGCCAATTGACTATCCAATCAAAATAATTCCGATTTATTGGTTAAAGTCCTAATTCATAGACTTTAGATCACTGTCAATAAACCCTGTATTCTGATATACCAAATTACTTAGATGATAAAACAAAACATCAGGAACATCAATTACCAACAATGACAAACATAAATAATTGATCATGTCATATGTTCATAGAATCTCAATCTCTTCATCACAAATAGACTTCTATCCTTTACCAGTGTAGTCATCCAACTTCAACTGCATGACCTGATCTGCATCAGTTATGCCAAATGCCAACATATCATTACTCAGCCTAAGCTGGGTAATCTTGAGTATTGGCGATGGGTTTTAGATTCTATGGAAACTGTGAATTGGAGGCCATATATTGATTGTGAGCCTTGGTTGGAGGACACTTGAATGTTTCCATTGACTTTGCAGAGTATGTATTTGATCGGTTGCACTCCTTTTAAAATTGAGAGCCAATTATTTGGTCGCATTTTGAGACAGTTTGGTATTATTCAACACGTTCCTTCTGGTGTCACCATGTATGCATGGCGATACAAGGATAGGCGAGATTGGGGGCCTTCATTATATTTTGAGATAGCATATGTAGAGTTTTTGGTTGTTCTTGTTGTAGCATATGATTTGAGATCACACATTTTGGATGCAAGGATTATAGTAGATTATGCTCAGTACCTTCTTGTACACCCCTTTCCGCACATTACTGATCCTGCAGACCCTCCTCCTAGCTCAGGAGATGAGGAGGATGATTCAAATGATCCTATTGTCTGATGACAGAGATGGAGGCGAGAGCTTAGATCTGCACGAGAGGCTGGGGGAGATGGGTGGGATGAGGGTGGAGATGGGAGAGGAGGGAGATGACGTCAAGTTAGAGTCTGAGGAGGACCTTTTGGATAGGTTAGGAGAGATGGGAGGCCACATCCTATGGTAGGGAGAGACACAGGAAGAGGAGGATTTGGAGCAGTGAGAGGATTACCCTCTACAAGATTAGGCAGAGGCGGAGGATTGGACATAGGTCGAGGGAGAGGGATTGATTTTGGTCAGATCAATCCAGATCCAGAGGTGATTGCAGCTCAAGGTGGTTGGGATGAGGGGGAGGAGGATTCAGAGGATCATGTGCCCCTCATTCGACAATGGATTATGAGAGCTACTCGGGTGGAGACTCCAGTAGATGGAGAGGGAGGTGGTGATGATGCCATGCAGAATATACCTCATCAGGATGTGCCACAATAGGAGAGCATAGATGACCTTAGAGCACAAGTTTAGACGCTCAATGCTGAGAGAGATAGAGTTGTTAGGAGATACTGAGATACACAGGCTACTCTGGATCATATTCAGCAGGTTGGTTCTCTCTTAGCTGACACTATTAGAGCATTATACCAGGCTGGGAAGGAGACAGCATATTGGTGGTGACGATATGAGGAGCTAGTCTCTGAGAGCTAGAGAGTAGGGAGCTATGTGACTACTCTTATATCTGGCAGGATGGATACTAGCAGTGGTGGGGTTATGGGGCCTCCTTAGAGGAGTAGGGATCGAGGAGTAGGGCCATCTAGAGGATCGTCTCACCCACAGCCACAGAGATGGACAAAGTCAGGCGGAAGTGGTACAAGACAGCCATGAGACTTGATTTGATATTATGAGATATTTGTATGTTATTGATTATTTCTTTGATATCATTGTATACTTGGACTTTTTATTGGTTTATGAATATATGAAGACATGGATGCTATATGATACTGATGATTAATGATTTTTTATGCATGCTACTATGATGGTGATGACCATATGCATTGATTACATGGATGATGCTTTATTGATCTATATATGCAGTGATTTCATGGATGATGTAATGATGATCTTTCCTTTCCTTTATATTCCATGATGTTATCTTGATGATATGATAATTATCTATATGATGTGATGATGATATTTATATATGCTTGACATGATCTATATGAAAATGACGAAAATATGAAATGATTTAATTGACCTATATGAAAATGATTATATATGCAAATGGATGTTTATTTCTATTCCTTGATGTATATGCACGTGATGATAAGATGATGAAATGATTTACTTGAAATGCATTTGATTTTTGATTTGATGATCATGGATGTAAATGTAAATGCTAATAATGATTAAATGATGAGATATAAATAATGATGGAATAATAATAGGATTAATAAAAAATGAAACTAATGATAATTGGATGCAAAAGATGATAATGATGAATCTAACTAATAATGATATGATGAATGCAAATCTAATATGATTGAAATGAACGCATCTGATAAATGATGAATAGTGAATGATATGATGATTATGATTTAAAAGATGAAATGAACCTAATTAATTAAATGCAATCTAATGCAGTTTATCATGATCAATGCAAATTTTTTTTGTCCAAATATACTCAATCTTTATTTTTTATCGTTAATCTTGAATGAAATGCTTATAATGCAAATGATAAATGAATCCAAATGTCTAACTAAAATGATACTTCCATTCCTCACATGCTTTCTTGTAACAATGCTTGATTTCATCATTGAGCTTTTAAATGTTGTAAGAAAATAGAAGCAACTTGACATAATGATTCAAGATGACCCGAGTACTTCTTACATGGATTTTGATATAGCAAGTTTATACAAGCAACTTGATATAATGAATCAAGTTGACCTGAGTATTTCTTGCATAACAGACAAGAATTATCCCCTTTCATGCATGACTTTGAACATCCTCCATGATCTTTTGCCAATCATATCCTTAGACAAGTACATACCTTACTAAGAGATAAACCACAGATAGAAAACAAAGAAAATAATCATGCCCCATCATAGCTCCTCTAGTCTTGGACATAATCGAGTTGTGTAAGGCATGTGATTAACGAAAATCAAGATATAAACACTGAATCTTGGGAGTCATACATATGTTCTCATGGTCATTAACTGATATAATAATCTTGATGAATGATCATTGATAATCCTTCATTACTTGGTGGTTGAATCTTTGTATTCTGAATTTCACGATACATTTGTTACAAATGCCTTGATCTTCATTGCGTTGTTGTTTATCGTCTGGTTCAAAACCCTACGCATTTTTGGTTTTTCTAAGTTTTCCGAATGTTTTTGGTTTTTCTAAGCTTTTAAAGATACCCTTTACAAAAGGAGTTTAGGATTTTGCCCCCAGCGAAAACAAACTTTATTATGGATGTACAAAGGATGATCCAACCATGGTGAGATACAAATGCAGATTGATTGATTATGATAAAACCCAAGACAGTGACTACGATAAGTATATCAAAGATTGATAATTGTTGATAAGATGCATATTTCGAGCCAATGGTTCAAAGCAATGGATGCGAAAGATAGAATTGATATGCAAGGGTAGGTAGATGCGAATAGATGGGCTAGAATGGATAAATGGGAAAAGCGATCTCATAGATGGTGAAATGCACTTTTAGATAGCGCTTGTTTACTAGGTTTTCACCATCTAAATTTATTGCATTTTTTCCATATTAGGTTTTTTAAAATGTTTTCGTTGTTTTTCATTGTTTTTTTTGTATTTTCTCTTTTTAGGCTTTTTCTGCTTTTTCACTGTTTTTGTGGTATTTTCTCTTTTTGTTGATACTTTTAAGCATATAATTTCTTCATATGCATAGTATTAATAGGCTCATTGAACCAATCTCCTTCTGTTGTAGATAATTTGTGTTATGCAACATTGTTCTAGTTTGCTTCCTCAAGTTACTCAAGTCCTCCACCAGGGACCCAAACTCCAAAATCATGTCTTGACTATCTAAATTGATGGGAATAGGTCCATAGCATGTCTTTCAATTGTTTTGGACAATTTTGGAAGGTTCATACCTTGTTTGGACAAAATGGGTTCAACTTTTGTGAAAACATGCCTAAAAGGGCTACTAGCCCGTGGAGGGCTAATTGAGTGAAATTTGCTTGTATAGGGTAACGATGACCACAACCTTCACAAATCCTAACATGGATGGTGTCAATAAGGTGTAAACCCAAGGATTTTCATGGTTTTAACCCCTGAGAAGTTGGTATAGTGATTGTCCACATTTTTAGGCTAATAAGTAGAGTTTTGAGAGGGTTTCAACCAAGTTACAAAGGAAGTCAATTCTAAACTACAAACCAAGCTCCCAAATTCATATAGAAACCCCTACCACACCATTTAAATCAACTTTCCATCACTTCCCTGCATGACAATAAGACAACCACTTGCCACACAAACATTTACTTGACTGTTTTATGCATTATGGCTACACTTTCAGAGGTTAGAAGAGCATGGAAGCCTTCACCAAGGTCTGTGGTAACTTAATAACACCCTTCCAACACCTGCCACAAGATTCCAAAGCATGGATATATACACAAAGCAAGTTTAGACCCAAAAATTCATTAATTCCCTAAAACTAGGTACTTGCTGCCAGCTTGAGTTAACACACACTTGGACATTAATAAATTCCAAACCAGAAAACAATAGTCCAATCTATCTAGTGGAGTTTTAGAAAACTTGATTAAGATAAACATATCCAAAATTCATAAAGATCCAACGATGCAATAAACAGTTATCATCTCTGCACCGAGACCAATTTTGACTGTCATAAATCTAGTAAATGTATGCTTGTTGCCAGCTAGAATTAACACACACTTGCAAGATGATAAGTAAATTTTTTGTAACTCCAAATGAATCCAAAACCTCTTTAATTCTATTGCAGACCTCTGCCTCAAGTTTGCTTACTCAAATTGGTCTTGAGCACAAACAAGTTTGGTCTTACTCACATTGTCAGCCAAATCCATTTCCAATTTGCCTAGCATATGCTCAAAAAATCTTCTTTCTCACAAACCTGGCCAAAATGTGAAATATTTACACTATAAATGTGCCATACAACTTTTCTAAGTCCATCCATGGGAGCCCAAACCTGGATTTAGACAAGTTGATACATTTTTGAGGCCCAAACCCTTGACAGGGCAGTCAAAAGCCAAAACTGAAACTAATTTATACAATCAACTTCCAAATTGATAAAAAATAAAAATAATACATAAAATACCTTGACTGTACATTAAGAACAATCTCCAGCAAGTACAGTATGGAAAGGAACTGTCCAGTACGGAATGTCACAAGAAAAAGAGTGCAAAAACCTTTAAAAAGCCAAAATTCTTGATATTTTCAATTGAGAATGTCTTCAAATGCAAATGCCAACCCTATAAAAGAATAGGGAGGCATATTTATAGCACCATGAATTAGTTATGAGGTCCTTTACGGACACACAATTGTTGGAGGTTTTCTTTTACAATTTTTGTCTTAAAAATGACAACTTTTCCAAACAAGAAAGCAACTTTTGTTGCTCCAAATGACATTTTTGAGAAACCTAACTTATCTATCCCTCCTAGAAACTTAGGAATTATTAAAATAACTCACAAAACATTTTCCAACACTTTCCTAATCATTTCTAGGCCTATAAGGCAATTTCTATCTTTTTAGCCATTTTTGGCCTAGAAGCACAAAATTGATAATTCAAGCCCTACGAAGAAAAACTTGATCTCTCAAGCACAAAATGAGATCAAAAACTTATGAAATTACTAAAAAAAACCTATGAAAACATTTCAAAACTAACAAGAAACTTAAGCATGAAAAATACCAAAAATGGAGAGTATAAGCAAAACTAGGTGCTCCTGCACCATACTCCCCCAAAGACAAAGAAGTCATGTGACTCCTTGAGGCAGAAACGAAGAAGGAATTATAGACTTAGAGAAATCAGATTCATGGACCCAAGTGGCTTTTGAAAGTGGTTTATCTTTCCACTTGATAAGATGCTCCATGTACACTTGATGGCGAGTCTTCTTGTACACTCTTGAGTTCAACACCTTTTCAGCTTGAGGAATGGATGGAGGAGGCAAAGCCAAGTCTGAAAGTGACTTGTGAACATCTGAAACTCTATCATCCTCCTTAGGAAGCTGACCTTTGAATGCCACCAAATCTGAAACATTGAAAATAGGAGACAAAGAAAGATCAGTAGGCAAATCAATTTTATATGCATTAGAACCATACTTAGCCAATATCTTGCAAGGACCTATCCGCCTCATTTGGAGCTTTTTGGGAACTCCATTTTGCAATATATACTTGTTCAAATGAACCATCACAAAGTCCCCAACTGAAAATTTAACATCCCTCTTTGATGCATCCACTCTAGCTTTCACTTTTTGTGAGGTATCTTGAAGAGTCTTTCTCACTTGCTCATGAACTTCCTTCATTGATTGAGCCATGTCATCTATTGTACCACCCTTTTGCTGCATGTTACCAAGATCCCTTAACTCCATGACACCCCTTGGGTGCATCCCATAAGCAATCTCAAAGGGACTCTTACCAATTGACCTGTTAACACTATCATTGTATGCAAATTATGCCTGACGGATGAGCTAATCCCAACTTTGGCCATATTCCTTTGTCAAACACCTTAAGAGGTTGCCAAGAGTCCTATTGACCACCTCAATTTTCCCATCAGTCTGTGGGTGATAAGCTGAACCAAAAGAGAGATTAGTACCCAATCTTTTCCACAATGTCTTCCAAAAATGGCCAAGAAACTTAACATCTCTATTAGAAACAATCCTAGAAGGTAAACCATGGATTCTAATCACTTCCTTGAAAAAAAAATACGCTATATGACTAGCATCATCTGTAGTCTTGCAAGGATTAAAGTGTGCCATTTTACTAAATATATCCACAATCAAAAAGATGCTATCAAAACCAGCTTGATTCTTAGGTAAGCCTACTACAAAATCCATGCTAACACATTCACAAGGCCTTGTAGGAATTGGAAGAGGCTGATAAAGACCAGCATTAGAAGTATTACCTTTTTCTTTCTGACAAACCATACATTTCTCCACATACCTTCTGACATCTCGCTGCATTTTAGGCCAATAATAGAAACGTTGCACCAACTCCAATGTCTTGTTGAGACCAAAATGTCCACTCAAACACCCATTGTGCTTTTCTTGAATCAGATTCTTCCTCATTGATCCTTTAGGAACACATAGTTTCCCACCTTTAAACAACAAACCACTTTGCAAAGTATAATCAACATATTCACTATGAAACGAATTATCAAGTGCTTGGCAATCCTTATAGATGGCTACAAAATCTTCATCATTAGGATACATTTCTTTGAAGCATTCTATGTTAATACTTTGAACCTGTACTTCTTGCACTGTTAGGAGCCTTCTACTCAAAGCATCTGCTACTTTATTGCATTGTCCTTTCTTGTGCTTAAGAGTAAAAGTGTATGATTGTAAGTACTCAACCCATTTAACATGCCTATGATTTAACTTATCTTGTGAATTCAAGAAACTCAAAGCCTGATTATCTGTATAAACAACAAACTCCTTTGGAAGCAAATAATGTCTCCACTTTCTAAGTTCTTGAAATAAAGCATAGAGTTCCAAATTATATGAAGATTACTTCTTTTTAGCATCATTTAAATTTTCACTAAAGAAAGTTATAGGTCTATTATCCTGACTCAACACTGCACCTACTGCAATATTACTAGCATCACATTCAATAGTAAATAACTTGTTAAAACTAGGAAGTATAAGCACTGGTTGAGAAGAAACCTTGGTCTTCAAAAGTTCAAACCCCTTATTTGCTACATCTGTCCACTAAAACTTTACCTTAGCTCCACCTTTTATAGTATCAAGCATTGGTGCACAAATCTCACTAAACCCCCTGATGAACTTCTTGTAGAACTGTGCTAAGCCATGAAAAATTTGGACTTCACTTGCTGATTTGGGAGTAGGCCAATTTGTGATGGCTTCCACTTTGGTTTTATCCATTTTCAAATCTCCACCTGAGATCACAAAGCCAAGATAAACCAATTCCTGTTTCATAAAATCACACTTTTCCAAATTGATTGTCAGTTGTTCATCATATAACTTGTTCAAAACAATTTCAAGATGCTTCAAATGCTCTTCTTTAGCTTTATTGAATATTAGTATGTCATCTAAGTATACCACTACAAATTTACTAATGAAATCATGCAACACTTCATTCATGAGTCTCATGAATGTACTTGGGGCATTAGAAAGACCAAATGGCATAAATAGCCACTCATAAAGACCCTCATTTGTTTTGAAAGTCATTTTCCATTCACCGCCTTCTTTTATCCTGATCTGGTGATAACCACTTTTGAGGTTAATTTTTGTAAAATACTTGGCACCTCCCAAACAATCCATCAAATCCTCAATCCTTGGAATAGGAAATCTATACTTGATAGTGATTCTATTAATGGCTCTTGAATCTGTGCACAATCTCCATGTACCTCCTTTCTTGGGTGCTAAAACGACAGGTACTGCACAAGGACTTATGCTTTTTCTTATCAGATTTTGATCTAAGAGTTCTTGTACTTGTCTTGCCACTTCTTTGTTTTGTTCAGGTGTCATCTTGTAGGCTGCTTTGTTTGGTAAAGAGGCTCTTGGTATGAAGTCTATCTAATGGCTAATGGCTCTAGGAGGTGGTAAGGTTGCAGGTATTCCTTCCCTTATGATTTCCTTAAAGTTATCAAGTATTTGTTGCACTTCTTGTGGTATCTCAACCTTCTTCTCCTTCTTTTCTTCCTTGGGTGTCACGATGAGTGCAAATCCCACTCCTTTTTCCTCTTCAAGTGTGTTAATAAACTCTTTCTCATTCACTATTAAAATATTTTGATTCTTTGAACTGTTGCCCTCTTTCTCTTCATTTATAGACTGAATTTTGTATGTAACACCATCTTTCTGAAATGAGTAGGAGTTCTTTTCACCATTGTGTATGGCTTTCCTATCAAATTGCCAAGGTCTACCTAGAAGTAGATGGCAAGCATCCATTGGAAGAATATCACATAAGATCTTATCTTGATACCCTCCTATAGTAAATTCTACCCATGTTTGTTCATTGACAAAAATATGCTGCTCCCTATTCAACCATGTGACTCTATAGGGATGTGTGTCAGGGATTCTTTCTAGTTTGAGTTTCCTCACTGCTTCTTCTGAAACTATGTTATCTATGGATCCTGAATCAATGACCACCTTGCATACCTTTCCCATAATCTTGCACTTAATACTAAACAATGACCTTCTTTGAATAGGTTTCTCCTTGATTGGATCCTTTATCAAAACTCTTCTCATAATCAAACTCTCACCATCTTCTGATGTCAAGCTCACTTCATGAACTTTGCTACTTGTTGCACTTTCTTGCACATAATTCACTTTTCTTTCACCTCCTTGTGACGAGGTGGGTTTCTCTGGACATATGTAGTCAGGGTGTCCCAACTTCTGATAGTTGTAGCATTTCATGGTGGAGAAGTAGGACCCTCTTCCTGGTCCACTAGATCTACCTCTACCTGGGTTGCTAGATCCCCTTCCTCTATAGTTGCTCTTGCTATATGAATCCCCACTTTGCTCAATAAGTTAGGATTCTCCTTGGGACCTTTCATTTCCTCTTCCACCAAAACTTCCTCTATGGCCTCTACCATCTCTACCCCTACCTCTTCCTTTGTTGCTTTGCTCTTGCTTTTTCTTAATCTTCTCTTCCACTTTGAGTGCTAGTTGATAACAATTGTGAACTGTTTGTGGACATAACAAACTCATCTCTTCTTGTATGTTCCATCTCAATCCATTTAAGTACCTTGCTACTTTTATACTCTCATCCTCTACTACCTTGGATCTCATGCATAGTTTTTGAAACTCCTCAGTATAGCTGCTGACATCTAAGTCTTTTTGTCTCAAATTTTGTCTTTTCCTATGTAGTTGGATTTCATAGTCTTCAGGAAGATAGGTTTCTCTAATTTTGGATACCATTGCTTTCCAGGTGGCTATTGGTTGCTTACCTTCTTTCACCCTTTCCTCTTGGATGAACTTCCACCAAGTTAAGGCTGCCCCTCTCAACCTTGATTTAGCTACTTTAACCTTTTGTGCTTCAGTTATTCCATCACATTCAAAATGGTTTTCTAGGCCTTCAATCCATTCTATAAGAGCATCTAGATCCATCTTTCCACTGAAAAGAGCCACTTCCTCTAAGGTTTTACCACTCATGGCTCTCAAAGCCTTTAAGAATGGGTCTTTCTCAAGAACAAGATCAGGTATGGGAACCTCATCTTCTATTTCCACCATTTTTCCCTTATCTCCAACCTTATCATGGACTTCTTCAGTCTTAACTTCAACTTCAACTAGTTTTTTTGCTAGTTGCTCCAACCTCTCTATGAGTGCTCTATTTTCTTCTTCTTGGTCTTCGACCTTCTTGGATAACTTAGCATTTGTCACCATGTTTGCTTCTAAGGATTCTATTGATCCTAAGTCAATTTGTTTTCTCTTTTCACTTGAATCTTACCTAGGCTCTGATACCACTATGATAGCGAGATTGAGTGAGAAGTTACTCAATCACTCTGAATTGGTCTAATTTGACAAGTGGACCCAAGGATATACTTTTCTTATGTTTTCAATCAGTGTTTGGCAACATCAAATCTCAACACCCACACTACTCCTCAAACAATCACCCTATTGTGTGTTATGCAACATTGTTCTAGTTTGCTTCCTCAAGTTACTCAAGTCCTCCACTAGGGGCCCAAACTCCAAAATCATGTCTTGACTATCTAAATTGATAGGAATAATTCCATAGCATGTCTTTCAACTGTTTTGGACAAGTTTGGAAGGTTCATACCTTGTTTGGACAAAACGGTTTCAACTTTTGTGAAAACAGGCCTAAAAGGGCTACTAGCCTGTGGAGGGCTAATTGAGTGAAATTTTCTTGTATAGGGTAACGATGACCACAACCTTCACAAATCCTAACATGGATGGTGTCAATAAGGTGTAAACTCGAGGATTTTCATGGTTTTAGCCCCTGAGAAGTTGGTATAGTGACTGTCCATGTTTTTAGGCTAATAAGTAGGGTTTTGAGAGGGTTTCAACCAAGTTACAAAGGAAGTCAATTCTAAAATAAAAACCAAGCCCCCAAATTCATGTAGAAACCCCTTCCACACCATTTAAATCAACTTTCCATCACTGCCCTACATGAAAATAAGACAAACACTTGCCACACAAACATTTACTTGACTATTTTATGCATTATGGCTGCACTTTCAGAGGTTAGAGGAGAATGGAAACCTTCACCAAGGTCTATGGTAACTTCATAACACCCTTCCAACACCTTCCACAAGATTCAAAAGCATGGATATATACACAAAGCAAGTTTAGACCCAAAAATTCATTAATTCCCCAAAACTAGGTACTTGCTGCCAGCTTGAGTTAACACACACTCAGACATTAATAAATTCCAAACCAGAAAACAATAGTCCAATCTCTCCAGTGGAGTTTTATGCAACTTGATTAAGAGAAACATATCAAAAATTCATAAAGATCCAATGGTGCAATAAATAGTTATCATCTTTGCACTGAGACCAATTTTGACTGTCATAAATCTGGTAAATGTATGCTTGCTGCCAGCTAGAATTAACACACACTTGCAAGATGAAAAGTAAATTGTTTGTAACTCAAAATGTATCCAAAACCCCTTGAATTATAGTGCAGACCTCTACCTCAAGTTTTCTTACTCAAATTGGTCTTGAGCACAAACAAGTTTGGTCTTACTCACAATGCTAGCCAAATCCATTTCCAATTTGCCTAGCAGATGCTCAAAAACTCTTCTTTCTCACAACCATAGCAAAAATGTGAAATATTTACACTATAAATGTGTCATAAAACTTTTCTAAGTCCATCCATGGGAGCCCAAACCTAGATTTAGACAAGTTGATACATTTTTTAGGCCCAAACCCTTGACAGGGCAGTCAAAAGCCAAAACTGAAACTAATTTATACAATCAACTTCCAAATGCTTAACAAATGAAAGTGATACATAAAATTCCTTGAATTCACATTAAGAAAAATCTCCAGCAAGTACAGTATGGAAAGGAACTATCCAGTACGGACTGTTACAAGAAAAAGAGTGCAAAAACCATTAAAAAGCCAAAATTCTTGATATTTTCAATTGAGAATGTCTTCAAATACAAATGCCAAACCTATACAAAGAAGAGGGAAGAATATTTATAGCACCATTAAGTAGTTATGAGGTCCTATATGGACACATAGCTGTAGGAGGTTTTCTTTTACAATTTTGTCTTTAAAATGACAACTTTTCCAAACAAGAAAGTAACTTTTGTTGCTCCAAATGACATTTTTTGAGAAACCTAACTTATCTATCCCTCCTAGACACTTAGGAATGATTAAAATCACTCAAAAAAAATGTTCCAACACTTTCCCAATCATTTCTAGGCCTATAAGGCAATTTCTCACTTTTTAGCCCTTTTTGGCCTAGAAGCACAAAATTGACAATTCAAGCCCTAAGAAGCAAAACTTGATCTCTCAAGCACAAAATGAGATCAAAAACATATGAAATGAATAAACACAACCTATAACAACATTTCAAAACTAACAAGACACTTAAGCATTAAAAATACCAAAAATGGAGAGTATAAGCAAAACTAGGTGCTTCTGCACCAATTTGTATGCTCCTGAACCATATGCACAACGAAAGGACCTATCTAGTTTGGTTCAAATTTACCATTATTTTCTTGATCTTGTTGATTTCTTGGATTTTATCTTAGAACTAGATCTCCAATCTGAAAAATTCTTGGCTTAACTCTATGATTATAACTTCTCACCATTCTTTGTTGATATGCCTTCAAATGATCTAAAGCATTTTGGTGACGCTCTTGAATCAACTCAATTTCTTGAAGTCTAGAGACTCGATGCTCTTCTTCTAGAATAAGACCTTTCAAGGATACTCGTAGAGAAGGTATCTCTACTTCTACTAGTAATATGGCTTCTGATCCATACACTAAGAAATATGGAGTTGCCCCTGTTGGTGTGCAAATGCTGGTTTGATATGCCCAAAGAGAAGGATTTAGCTGAATATGCTAGTCTTTACCAACTTCATTGTTTGTTGTCTTTATGATCAGACTCACTTAGTATCATAACCCATTTATCCAATCTACCTGTCAAAGTTAACTTGCTTAACAAATATTTCAGTGGATCTATTTTTGCTATCAATTTTACAAAACAAGTCAGCATATAGTGTTGCAATTTCTGAGTTGCAAATACAACTGCTAGACATGTCTTCTCAACTGATGTATAACTCAACTCATAGCCTACAAGTGTTTTTTTGATGCAATAAATTGCTCTTTATTTTCCTTCTTCATCGTGATGTGCTAAGAGAGCTCCTAGTGATACATTTGTTGTTGAAATTCAATGCTTTCCCTTTTATTGGTGATACCAGTACTGGAGGACTCGCCAGATATTCCTTGATTTCCAAAAAGGCTTCCTCACACTTATGATCCCATTTGAATGGAACATTCTTATGTAATAGGTGATTGAAGGGATGTCATATATCTACTAATTGAGCAACAAATCTTTTGATCGATTGCAATCTCCCTTGTAGAGAACGCAAATGACTTATGTTCTTAGGTGACTTCGTCTCCATGATAGCTTTAACTTTTTCAGGATATACCACGAGCTGATATAATATACCCAATAAGTTTTCCAAAGGTAACCCCAAATGCACATTTCTTTGGATTTAATCTTAACTGATATTGTTCAAGACTGTCAAAAATCTTGTCCAAGATGTTCAAATGTTATTTCCTTGTATGATATTTTGCAAGTATGTCATCTACATAATCTTCCATAAATGTATCCATCATGTCATGGAAAATTGTTGTCATGGCCCTCTAATAAGTTGCTCCTACATTTTTAAGCCCAAATGGCATGAGATTCCAGTAGTAGGTACCCCATGCATAAGTGAATGTTGTATTTTCTTGATCTTCAGGGGCGATTCTTATTTGATTGTATCCCAGGAATCCATCCATTAGGGAAAAAATCTCATGTCTTGCTGATAAGTCTACAATTACATTAATGTTGGGTAGTGGGAAATCATCTTTGGGACCATGCTTTATTCAAATCTCTGAAGTCGGTGCATACTCTTATGCTTTTATCTGGTTTGGATACTAGAAAAATGCTTGAGACCCACTCTGCATAAGCGACAAGTCTTATGAAACCCACATCTAATAGTTTCTTCATCTCTATTTTGACAAGAAGAGTGATATGTGGATGCATCTTCCTTAGCTTTTGTTTAACTGGTTTTTCTTTTGGATCCTCATTGAGATGGTGCATGATAAGATCTGGATCAAGTCCTATCATGTCTGCATAGGACCAAGAAAAATTTATCTACCTTTGTTTGAAGAATTCTATGTAGTCTCTCTTTTCTCCATCTGATAATGATGCAGCAGGATGAGGGACCGTGTGATCCTTTGGTGTGCCAATGTTTATTGCTTCTGTTGGCTCTATCAATATAGCAGATCTCTCCTGAAAATATGCAAGGAGGGTGTCAAAATTTCCATCTTTTGGCGCCTCAAGGAGGTTTTCACCGTTAGATACATCCTTTATTTTTTCTCTTGATTGATCTAGTGTTGCCATGAAATGGTTTTCAACACTATGTTGTTTGCCTTGTTTTATTTCAATTTTGCGACTGGAAAGTTTGGCACTCTCCTGATTGTAAGAAGTGTTACTCGATTCACTAGTGGAAGATATCTTAGGTGTGATTGGTTCAATGTCATTAAGATATACGGCTAAGTCATGATCATTGGAAAATACATCCAATTCAAGGTTTTCTAAGTTATCCCAATCAATCAGTTCTGGATGAAATAGGGGTAGGTAATAGTCATTGTCATCATTTGGTATTTCAAGGTTCATGACATAATAGTCATAGTTTGGTGTAGAATAGGTTATGTCATATATAGAACTCTCTTGAGGATAATCTCTCCCAAGTGCTCTCCAATTAGCTTTAATGAAATCAGGATTGGTATTTTATGATTTGCTCTCAAGTGACTCATCATCTAACGTTTGTCCCTCAAACGAATGGATTATATCAACACATACATCTTAGATACTACAGGTTCCTTCTTGTTCAATTTCATCAGATTCATCTGTGTCTTGAAGTTGACATACTTGTGCACATGGCATAGATGATTTTGTCGCTGTTTTCTTTTCTAGCTTATGCCTTCTCTCAAACTCATCTTCTTTTGGACTAATAGTCATTCATGCTTGACTTTCTATTATTTATTCCATACCTTGGTATCTCTTGTTCAATGTTTGATATAGATTTGATATTTCGTGTTTCATGTGTTGTCATTTCTTGATCTTTCTCATTCTCTTTCCTTTGTTGTCTTGTATATACTTCTTTCCTCTGAATTCTAATTTCTTCTTGTCTTCTTTCCAGCTCTATTCTTTGTTTTGTGAAAAGTGTGTCCTCACCTGTAACAACAACTTTTTCCTCATTATTTTCTTCACTTGATACATTAGATGATGAACCTGGACCCCATTCATATTCGTTTGAATAAGTTTATGATTCATTGTCTAGAATCACACCACTATACCTGACATGAATGTTATATGTTGAGAAGAGTTCTTTGATTTTCACCATATGTTCTTTCATTGCTTCTGGAATATCTTGATCAGGTTTCGTGTTTGCTTGTTCTCTTTGGACGTGTTTGCAAGATTCTTCTTCTCTTTTGATAGAAAATTATTCCTATTGTTTCTCATATTCTTCTTGATTCTATTTGTTAGCTATTGTTTATGTTTCTTGATGTAGCTTTTCTTACCATGGTTCTTCATTAGGGATTTCATTCTTTCACAACTTTGGATGTTGATAATCTTGGTGTATTTTCTTTGATTTAGAAAACCCAAGTCCTGATTTATCTTCCTTAGATTGTGTATGAGGAAAAATGGGTTCTGAAATACCTTCCTGTCACTTGCCAATTGGTCATTTTCCTTCATATCCCATCTTTTGCATGATCTTGTAACCATTACCATATTGTGGACTGTGGGAATATTAACTTCTGCAACTGTTTCTATGGTTTCATTTTCATCTTCGTACAACCAACAAAGAATTTCCTTGTCTTCAATTTCCTCTGTAACTGTTTTATCTCTAACAAATGCTCCATCAAACATTTCAACTAATTTCTGTGGGATCCGTGGTTGAGCATTTATAGATTTTCTATATGATTTAGGTGAAAGTGGCAAGTTATGCAAAGAATACTTTCCCATTCCTTCATCATTTAATTTGACCTTTTTCTCAAAGTTTTCCCATATATTTTCTTGAGTTTCTTTAGTGGGGTAGACTGTTTCTCTATTACATGGAACTCTTGTATCTTGCAATAGTTTCAGATTATTGCAATATTGACTGGAGTTTGCTGCTATATTGATTTCTTGTCTATTATGAGTAAATTTTACACACTGATGATAGGTAGAAGGAACGGATTGCATGTCATGAATCCATAGTCTTCCCAGAAGAATGTTATAAGACAAATTCAAGTCTAGAACTTGGCATAATGTATCTTTTTCCACAGGTCCTATTTTGATCGATAACACCACAGTCCCTTTAGAAGAACACTCTTCATCATCATATGCCTTGATAGTTATTTTCTTCTTTGGATCCACTGCATTCTCTGAATACCCCAAAGTCTTTATTAAACTTAATGCACAAATGTTTAAGCCAACTCCACCATCTATGAGTAAGTGTTTGATACGGGTTTTATGAATGGTGACTTCAATATGTAGGGGAGCAATATGAGGGTGTTGCAAGAATGCATCATCATTTTCAGAAAAGGATAAGCAATGTGGGGTTATGAGGTATCCCACCATGTTTTTGAATTGATCCACATCCAAGTCTTTCGAGACCAAGTTTCTGCTAGAGCTTTCTCCAATATTTCCTTATGTATAGGTGAAACTTTTAGGAGCTCCAAAATTGATATTTGAGTGGGTATCTTTTGTAATTTTATTCCACTAAGTTGTATTGTCTTGAAGTGGATGTTGATTCATTTGTTATACCTAGAAATGTAACCTTCGCTTTGCTTCTTGTAGTGACGTTGATTGGTTCTGAAGGTGTTTTGTCTTTGACGATGATGACATTTACCACATCATCATATGCGTAAGTATAATTTACCTTAGCTTTACCCTTGTCATCTTTTGGGTTGGATAGTTCACCTTTCTCATAATTTGGGAGTGGAGTTTTGAATGCTAGATGCAATTCATTTATTTTATGACCATCCACTGTGACAGTTCCATTATCGATTAAATCTTGAATAAGGTGCTTCAATCTTTGACAATCATTGGTTTGGTGTCCTTTGTTTTGAGGATAATTGCAAAAATGATTGTCATTCCACCAATTCGGTTTGACTTGAGGCTCATAATTTCTTTCTTCTGGTAAGGTAATCAATTTATTCACAAGAAGAGTCTTCAAAGATGATTCCAATAGTTCACCAATGTTTGTGAATTTCCTGCGAGGATTAGAGAAGAAAGACTTGGATTTACTGTTCTCTTGATTGTTGTTATTTGGTACTTGACTTGATAAGTTGAAGATCGGTTGTTGTTTGGTAGCATTGTTATCGTCATTTCATCCATTGGTAACATTCCTATTATTTGACCAAAATTTGGATTTGTCATTGTTATTATTACCATTGTTGTTGTTGTGATTGTTGTAATTGTTGTTGTAGGAACTGTTGTAGAGTTTTAAATCTCCTTTCTTTACCATTGCATCCTTTATCTTTAGACCATTTTCAATCATTTTAGCAAAAAAAGGACATTGCATTTTAAGACGGTAACTCATTTCACTGGTAAGGTTGTTAATGAATATATCCATTTTATCTTGATCTGGTACATCTCTTTGATATCTATTGAACATTCATCTCCATCATTGTAAAAAGACCATGAAAGTTTTACCATTCTTTTGATTGATGTTGCATAGATCTAGCATTGTTATCTCATGCCTCATGTTGTAGGAATATTGTAAGATAAATTTGTTCACAAGTTCTTCAAAAGATTTAATCCCAGATGGTAGCCTTGAGAACCATTCCATTGATTGTCCACTTAAACTTCTAGGAAATAGATGCATTAAGTAAGTTTAATTGTGTGCAAACTCCATGCTCATGGTGCAAAATTCCCTAATGTGATCCCGAGGATCAGATTTCCCATCATATTTATCATATTTAGGGATTTCACAATGTTGTGGGAATGGTATCATGTTTAAATTCTTGTCAAAAGGATATGGATAGATGTCCTCCAATGAATATTTCTTAGAACTTGTTCCATTCTGCATATCCTATATTTGTTGTTGCAAGGTTTGCATTTGTTGAGCGAGAGTTAACAAAGGATCATCAATGCAAGTTCTTCTGTCACTATGCTCTCTTCTTGTATCATCTTGATTTCTTGCATCATCATGGTCTCTTCTTGTTCTATATTCTCTTGTTTCCTCATGATTTACTCGATTTACATCCTCGTTATTGAGATCATAGATGTTTTGATTGTTACTTGTTCCTGCATCTTGTTTCAAACCTTCTACATTAAAATCTTGTGGCAATTTAGCTCCTAAATTTGTCAACATTAGGATGTACTTTTCCTTTTGTTTTTCTTATAACTTTTCCATTAGTTTGTCAATTTTATAATCTTGTTCAAGGTCTCTAATGGTGTTATTTACCGCTTCTTCATCAATGGTTGTGTATCCAAATTAATGAAACATTATATTTTCCTCTTCCATTTGTTTTTGTTGTCTTCCGAATTGCTCGTGTTGAGCTAGATAGTCCAAACTAGCATGTGATTGATTTGAACTTCCCAAGTTTTTGATTTTCTAAATGCAACTCAATAGGTAATCACTGGTTTAGGAAGATAAGCTTTGTTGATTTTACCACCGTTATTACTGCATTGTGATAAGGCATCTTTTTGTTGAAAGGCACGTGCTTGCAAAAGTTCTCCGTCAAAATCTGTTATGTAACAACATAAATAGTGACGAAAACAATGTAGGAATGTTTTATGTTATAGCAAGATTTTGTGATTGATGTATAAGAATTTCTTCTTCTTCAAGATAGTCTTCCAACTTTGTTTTCTCTTCTTGAGGTAATATCTAAAAGTCATATAAGCATCTAATGATTTTCAAGTTGTTTGATTCCAATGTGCGTGCAATCTTGATTTTGATAAAACCTAGGCTCAAAGAGGAACGATGTATATAAGATAATGAACAAAGGTTGATATGATCAAGTTTCATGATAAAAAGATTTGATATATCCTTATATGAAACTGATAATGATGTTGATTTGCACTTGAGATGGTTGAATCACTAAGTTGGATGTTTTATGCTTATGAAAACTTTTGGAAAAAAACCTATTTGATTGATAAGTTAATTGTTTGAGTAGCTTGAAGACCTGTGATAGTTGAAGACAAATCTACTCGAAAAAGGGTATTTGAAGATGATGTTGAAGTTTTGGTCTGATATGTGGAAGTGCTCGATGTTTCAAATGCGGGAAAACAAATGCACTAACCTTGTGCTCAAAAGCGCTAACCTGCGCAACAAATGCGCTGCTCTATTGAATGGAAACGTTGCTCTACGTCGTAGAAGCATTAAACTAAGGTGAAAAAGCGTTGTTTTAGTTGTAAAAGCATTGTTTTGTTGAGAAAATGTGTGATTTTAAAGGTCAAAAGCGTTGTATTGTTGATCATAAGTGTTGTTTTGCGCAAGAAATGCATTGTTTTTACTATGTTTAAATAATTTCTCAGTTTTCCAGCAAGTTGTCAGATTTTTACTCATTTCAGAAGGATGATTTTTTAAAGTTTTTGACCATTTTGAGAATATTTTGCAGACACAAAAGATATAATGTTTATAAATCAAAGTGCATAAGCAAGCACAAGTCTTATGGTAGGCCGAGACAATAATTATTGAATCTCACATAGGGTTTCCCCCGAGGTTACGCTATTCAGAGCGGATATTTAGGTGTTTGACCCCACTATCTCCACCCTCGACACTCACTTCTTTGGGACAGCCAAGCATCAGTTTCAATGAAAACTCCCCATGGCAAACTTCATATCTCTACTAAGAACCGTATGTGTGTGAGCCGCTTCAGAGGTCCAACCTCCTGCGCCAACAATTAGAAGGATTTTGGCAGCTAATACAAATGGTTTTTAGTAAGGGCTTCCGACCATGTGGCCATACATGATGTACTCTACACTCTCCAAATACAAAAGGTTCCCAACCTATAGAGGTTACACTCCATAGGGTTTATGGAGAAACATAGTGTCGGTATGAACTAATTAGCACATGTTGTCCATGACTTTCATCATAGACACAATTTATTTAGAGTGAATCTAAAGGACTCGGTATTAACCCGTTTCCACTTAGGTCATTCCCCTCTCACTGACCCCCTCAAGGCACCTCGATAAGGCATACCCTCTAAAGGTAAAACATGAAAACAAAAATGAAAGTAGGTCTAGTTTTCAGATCACTGTATTAGGGTGAGAGCATACTCACCTACTACTTTCAAACTAGCATGGTAGACAATGGTTCTTTTACCCTTTAGATTACCTATGTGCAACTATCTTACTGAAAACACACAATGCAAGTTGCATGCTATTCATTTACGTCTTAGTTAAGCTAGGTGAAACATGCATGATTTTTTACTTCTCAAAGTACTCCTAGTTAAACTAAGTGAGGAAATGCATGGAAAATTGCTCAAAATAAACCCTGCATGCACACAAGTCTGTAGGTTTTTGAAATCTGGGACGGTCGAACCTGCAAAAGTATGTTAGCTGAAAGATTGTAAAATTTTAATTTTTTTGCAGATTGATAGAATAAAAGCGCTAAAATAGAAAATGCATGATTCTAAGCTATTAAAGCTCTATTCTACAGAATAAATGTGTTACCTTGTGTCACAAATGCGCTTTTCTACTGCTTAAATGCACGATTTCAACAATAAAAGTGCTAACCTATTTAGCATATGTGTTAACCAAAGCAATAAAAGCGTTGTCCTATTAAGTAAATGCATTGCCAGATTGCACATAAGCGTGAAACTGGCTTAGAAATGCATTAAATTGATTTCTACGAGAATAAGACAGGACATTAGAAGGATATGTGTGAGGCCTGAGCCCCACGATGGGCACCAAAAAAATGTATCCACTTAAGTTTCACCTTAGAGTTTAAACCTGCAAACTCATTAGTCTACCATGCAAATATAACTCAAGTTTCAACCAATGAAACAACATGAAATGAAAAAGCAAATAAAAGATAATAACTTCATGATTTATGTCTCATTGTGTCCTAACCCCATTGTTCTTGGTTGCAGATGATTTTGCTCTCAGACAAGCACTGGTAGCTTCCAAGATGGCAAGTGTGGAATGGACTGATAATTGATATGATATGCAAAGCTAAACTAATGGTAATGATTTATTCTAAATTGCTCAAAAACAACTAAAAATGCTAAGCACGTGAACTCACAGATGCAAAGATAAAGACTCCTAGAATGACTGTAAGTTTAGCTATTAGTTTCAAAAATGGCTTAGGAGACCTCTATTTATAGATTTTTGAGTGCATAAGCTTAGGTGGCAAAGATCAACGGTCACAATTAAATCTTGCAACTTGGATGGCTATGAGAAAGAGGTTGAGATGTGAGAGAGAAAGGTGGAAGATGTTCCTCCTACACCTACAGGATGGAGAAAAAGATGGAAGGAGAAGCCAAGTGTTATTCATCTCACCTTGACTAAGAATGAAGACTGAGAGAATATAGGATAGTTGGAGACGATTTAGGGATAAGAGGACAAGTGGACTCAACTTCATCCAAAGATGTAGGAAGGTTGGAGAGAATATAGGAAGGTTGAGGAATGTGTGTATGTACACATTATTTGAAGAATAGAATGAATGTTGAAGATAATGATGCATATTAATATTTAAAATATTAATATATTTAGCCACATGATGGATGAGTTGGCAAAGACGAAGTGATGTGGAGATGGGAGGAGTTGGAAAAGGGAGATTAAATAATCAATAAATTATTTAATCGAGAAGACTATAAGACAGTGGATAGAAGAATAATTAAACATTAGATATTTAATTAATTGATTAGAAAAAAGGCTAAATGAATTAATTAATTCAATTAAATTAATTAATAGAAAAATATGAAACGAATTAAATAAATTAATCTTTTCAAATTAACTATTTAATAGAAGAATAATTATTAAAGAAATATAAAATATTTATTTAATTGCTCATAGCCAATTTTATATGTATACACTATCCATTTGATAAATATTTGCATATCAATATAATGCTATTATTATGTTGGTACACTAAGCAATCAACATTACATAAGAGAAAACAATATTCATACAACTAAGCACATAAAGTGGAGCATCAGGTGCACTTCACTTTATCTCAATTGGAGGATGATCCGTTATTTACTTTTGAGTCTTTGTGTTCTTTTTTTTGAATCAAAGTAATTTACAAAGAATAGGAGCTACCAATAGGTAGCTGAAAGAAACATACATTGTCTGACCATGTACAAAGCAACCACTAGATGGCAGGAAGAAACATCCATTTCATATATTGAAGAATTTTATTTTGACAAATATTGTTATCAAACTAAAACTGTAGCATTTGTTCTTTAATTTGCTAAATTTGATCCACGACCTTTGTATTCTTCTTGCATAAAACTTGGAGTTGCAAAAACAAAAAATCCACCTGAAGAAAGTTGTTATAGTCTTAAAGTGTCAATAGTTTGATGGTAGTTTTTAAAAAACACCACAAAACATCTAGTCTTTCATATATGCTTTAAAATACCCTATCTAATAGAATCAACAACCACATTATTATGCATAGCAATAACTTGTCTCATAGGACACATGCATTCTTAATAGTAATGATCTTCTTCTCTCTTGTGACAGTGGTTGTGCAAGGTTACATCTTCAATCCATGCTTCTATCTTCTTCAAATCTCAACCTTCTATTGATTTTGTATCTTGGCCCTTGATTTCCCTCATGGAAAATCTATAAATTGAAGGTCTTTCGTTCCATTTCAATAACAAATATGTTATCGTACCATCATGTTATCCATTTGACAAATATTTGTACATTATTATCATGTTATTATTATGTTAGTACATTGAAAAATCCACATTACATAAGAACAATCCATACTCATCCAACTAAGCACATCAAATGGAGCATTGGGTGCACTTCACTTCAGCGCAATCAAAAGAATAAGAAAAATGAAGTATAGAGATCCATTATTTACTTTTAAATCCGTGTTTGCTTCCCTTATTTTTCCCTTGTATTTGCATTTAAAAGGCATGATCAAGCCCATGATCCAATCTAGAATGATTAAGATGAATAAGATTATTAATAATAAGTCGAGAAAACGATATTGTAGTACATAAGAATGGGCTTGAGGGTATAAGTGGAAATTTGATATAGGAATACAGTATAGTAACATGATCTTCATGAGTCCTCTAATCCCAAAAATTAAATCTTTTTGTTTATTTCTTATATTTTCCTTGGTTCACATCTAAGGGAGGGGACCAATCCCATGATGTGAGCTGAATAAGATGATAAGAAGGAAGTCATGAATATTGTAGACTTAACAAATACACTTAAGAAAACCAACTATATATAAAAAAAAATACATGGAAAAACAGCTATACAAAATGACAAAAGCATAGAAATGGAAGAATGAAATATGCAAATTTGTCCTCAACACTAATGAAGGACCACACGACAAAGTAAATTACATTTATTTCGATAAGCATAACTCCATTAATACAGCTTAAATTAGTCACTATAATGCCAACACGTGGTCTGTTAGATAATAGAAAATGGTTTATTTTTATATTTTTTTTAAGTAAAAAAATGACATATCTAATAATTGTTTAGAAATCAAAGATAACGACTGACACTTGGGATTGCCGAAAGCAATGACTCTCTCTCTTATCCCATTCACACCTGCTCATTCTTTATTCTTTGATAATCAACTCCCATCCTACTCAAAACTTCAATACCTCCTTAAATTAATCAACCCAAATTATAGTATTCATTATAATAGTTGTATTGATGTTTAATTTTTGGCTTAAGCATGGGCATGTGTAACTACCATATGATTACTCATATCTTCACACCCATCTTATCTTCTCTTAATGTTTTCTTAATGCATATTGACTTACATGTGTCCAATTGGTATGTGTTCCCCTAGAGTGGGGTTATGAGGTGGATTTTTATCATAAAATAGAGTTTTTGCTCAGTGTCATGATTCATTGGGGGCATTAAAATATGGGAATTGATAAAGGCATGACGTTAAGGGGTCCTTAAATTATTGATGGGTTTGTGATGGCCTAACATGACAAAATGAAGGCAATGATGAGTGCATAGTGAGGCTTAGGATCCCCCCTGTGGTTCCTTGTGCACCTCTAGAGATCAAAATGTTGTGTTCTATTTGGCAACCCCAAAAGCAAGAATATCTACTGAATCCAATGGAGAACTAGTTTTTTATATTCAATGGGCAAGCATGATGAATTGGTTGATGAGTCACAGAGAAACACTGGGGAATGAGTGATTGAGTGAGTCCATCCTCCATCCCTAGTGGTGAGAGCCCACCATGATCACCTACCACCGGCCACTGGGAGACTCTAGGTTTTCTAATTATTAAGGTTTGCCGGGTCTTTTTTATTTATATTCAAACTTGGCCCTTAAGAATCGGTCCTCAAACATGCCCATCGCTCAACGCTTGCCACGTATACGCCGCAGGTTTGACTTGTTAGATTTGGGAGTGACACGTGTGGGTTGGTAAGTGGTCGTGTGCGAGAGGTATGGAAAAGGAAGCCGTCCTAGCTGGACCCACCACTTTTGACCTCCTCCAAAATATCTGCCGCCAGAGTTAAGAGTTGACTTAACTCGGGATTGGTCGAGTTTGTGAAGCCGCCTATTTAAGCCGCTCAAATATCGGGGAAGGTTTTTAACGTTTGGGAGTTCGTTAATTTTTTTTAAAATAGTAAATAAATAATTAGATTTTGTGGATTTTTGTTATGTTTCCATTACTGTTGGAAAATTATCTCTTGTTTATTTGGGAGTGATGTTTAAGATTGCATCATGTATTTTGTGGTAAAGTTTTTTTAATTGGTGTCTTAGATTATATTATGTCATTGGTTTTGGTTCTTGTTGTTATTTTATATTATATTATGTGATTTTATTGGTCTATGTAGGAAAGGTCTATTGTTTTCATTTCTTAAGAGTCATTATAAAATTTAATAAGATTATGGTAATTTTTGCAACGTTGGGTCCCATGGAGGGGAGCTTCCTAAAAAATAGAGTTGGAGCTGCTGAGATTTTTTAGAAATATTTTAAAATTGGCGGTCCCATGAATTTTGCATTGCCCTTCAGCGTAAAAGTTTAAGCTCATAAATTTAAGGATTGACAAATGGCATAAAATATTCCTAGCCCCGCCCCATTTTCACTTGCTTAAAATTACATACCTAAAAAGTAGGGGCTCCTATTTTTGGAGAAAAGATTCCAAATAATCCTAGGAGAAAAATAATTTCTTCATAGGACCACCTCTTCCTTAAAAATAGAGCTTCAGCCCCTCCCATGGGAACCCTGCCTAATTGGAAGTAAGAGAATGTTGTTAGTAATTTTTTTAGTTATATGTAATATTTTGAGTTATAATGTTTGTATTGATAGGAAAATAAGAGTATCATTCATATGGATATATTGTATAAATGGAGATATAACATAACATTCTTATTATTTTTTAGTGTGGTGAAAATTTTGAAATTATTTTTAGGGGTTTGGAAGTTCACATAAAAATTCTATTGAGTAATAATGTGGTTAAGTTGGAGGAAATGAGCAAAGATTTATCAAATGGTGTAATCATGTAATCTCAATGAACAGCCATATAAAGATATAACCATGTGATCACTATATATAATAGGAAGAGATAAGATGCTTGTGATCTTGCCTCCACTTACGGTCATACATGAAATTCCTAAAATGCCTCAATACCATATACATATCTTGTAAACACAAATTAACATTAGACATCATCATCACAAAGCTTAGAAAATATCATAATCATCGTGAACATATCAACTTATACAAGCATAAGAAAATTGGATCAATATAAGATGATAAGATGTAAGTGTTGTGATCATTATAGACTCTATAATCATCATGGAAAAAGATAATTATCAATAAATGTATGATTAAGACTAGTATTGGGAACCATGTAATTTGTGGAATGTAAACCTAATAAATATCATTATGTACCAATGTCCATAAAAGAGATGTTAGGTTTGTCATTTAAGGTATAATTTGAAATGACTTGAAGAATTAATATACAATTGAATAGGCTTATGATCATTTTGTAACCAGATGTAAGATATTATTGCATGCAATCTTGTATGCTCTTCTTATTTAGTTGTATGTATATTAGTACTTGTATTGAATTGTTGGTTGTAATATTTGTGTTGATAGGAATATAGTACATAATTATTGATACAAATATATCATACAAATGGAGATGTAACAAAACATTCTCTTTTTTTTAAACCATTTTATTTTTTTAGAGTGATAAAAAAATTAAAATTATTTTTTTATGATTGGAAGCTCACAAGGAAAAATTTATTGACTAAAAAAGCAATTAAGTTGGTGGAAAGGATAAAAGATAAATCAAATTACATAATTATGTGATCCCAATAATAAGCCATACAAATATATAACGACGTGATCACCATATGATGAGAAGAGGCAAGACGCCCCTAGTGTTACCCCAACTTAGGTTCATAAATAAAATGTCCAAAAACCCTAAATACCATATAAGGATCTTGTAAGAATAGATAAGCATGAGATACCATTACGATTAATCTTAGGATGCATTGTAATCATCACAAACATGTTAACATATATAAGAAAGATTTGCTTAGCACATGAGTATCTTGAACTAATATAAGATCATAAGATGTAAGGGATGTAATTACTAGAGATCTTACAATCATTGTGTACAAAGATAGTTGTCAATAAGATATGTGATTGCAATTGTCAATGTGAACCATGACAATTATATAAACTAGCCTAATAAGTAGGCATAACCTAAAAGAGATGTTTCTTATTCATATGATCTTATAAGTGACTTCAAAAGGAAGTGTAAGTATCAAATATTAGTAATAAATTGGTGAGATAATGAGTTAATAATACTAAATGTTAACATAAAATTCCCTATGTATTTAGATTATACACTAGAGAAGGTAAACTATGTATTTAGTACAAAATTGATGCCTATAACTAATGTGGTAGATGAACCACCTCATTTATAATGAAAATAACGTCACATGTCATAATAATCACACAAATAATCGTGGAGATTGATAACATGTATGGTACACTAGTTATTAGGTACTCCTATAAATTAAATCCCAAGATCAAAGAAGGTTGGTGTGGGACAAAGCTTAAGACATCTTTTATAAGATTGAATACTATTATGGTTTATTTTTTATTTTTTATTGTTGTCTTTATGATTGTCACACTAGTGATGTTACTTGATGATAAGACTATTGTTATGGCATTTTATTGGTCTAGCTAGATCAGATGTAAAGTATTGTTGTTGTTTTTGTGCTTGTCTTCCTATTGTTGGTCTTATCCTTGTAGTTTTAAACTGCAACTTTTCTATAAATTGCATTCATTCAATATAAAAGAATAAGGTGTAAAAGGGTAAAATAGTAATTCAAATTCACTATTACTCCTAATAGAGTTATCAAGGAGATACATTGTGGCTCAATGCATGAGCCATGTTGCAGGTCAAGTGAATATAGTATGAGAATGAATAATTGCCAAAGAGAGCCTTATATTGGTGCATCAATTTTATTCTCTTTTTAGATCCTTCTCAAAATTTAAATTATGTTCAAAACGTGCTAGAATGCTACGAAAAAACATTTTTTATTTTATTTTTTAAAATCCCCCTGAATATACCCTTTTCACATGGAAGTGACATTTTTCACATGGGAGAGACCTGTTACCCACATAAGTGATCTATGAATATTAGTGGTATATATGAATTTAACGTGTTAGATGGATCTTAAAGGAAATAGCTATATAGTTTGATATTTTGAGCATTTATCAATAGGTTTATGATCTTAATTCATATACTAATCTATAATTTTTCCTTGAATATAGGAGTTAGAGATTAGGAATTGATCTTAGTAATCACTAGCTTTAGATTTTTCACTTGTTATATTTATCTCATGTTGAGATACAAATGATAGAGCTTAGTTAAGGAGGATAAATGGTACTATACGATATAGTGTACCATATTAGAGTGATCTTATTTAATCTTATTTAAGAGAGTTTGTTGCTAGTTTGGTATCTAATAAATTATACCTTCAAAGCCTCCTATCTATTTGATAAACACCAAATATATCCATAGAGGTACAATGAAGTATATGTTACAACTTTTAACACATGAGAACTCATTTATGATTGATGAGAAGGTTGAGGTAGATATGTGGTGGCACGTGTTGATGATGCCAAAAGTACTAATGCTTCTAGAAATTAATAGGGGAGATCTTTTCCCCAACAATTTATCCATAGATGCACATGAGGCCCTAGAGGTAGTAGTAATAGCAATAGCCATTCCACTAAAGGAAGAGGCAAGATAGGGATTCATGAACCCAAGAGAGAGATGCGGTCCTATTAGATGTGATGATTATTGGTAAGATGGTGACCAAGGTATGCAATGCAATTCAAGATATCTATTGTGGTATACATATAACTTATTTTTTCAAATTGGATTAGTTTTAATTTATTATATGTATGCAATACATTAAGATAATCATTTATTTCATAAAAATTTCATTGGTACAACAACAAAGTGGGTGAAGTTGATTTATAATATGGGACCTAATACTTGACTCAAGATCTATTAGCAATGTTGATGGAGTGTATATAGAGAGATATTATCAACATGCATATCAATTTTATCTATTATTTGATATAATTAGCTATGTTTAGATGAATTTTATGCTAGTTATTATTGAGTGTGTCACACACCATGATGATAGAGATAAATATCCTTCAAGTAGAGAGAGTTGTGTCATCACCAAAGGTATGAACTACAAGGAGACAAATTCTTAAATATGAAAGGCACTAAAGGCCACTTACAAAGATAGAGACTACAAAATTATGTATCATAGTTCCTTGTGAGAAGTACCAATATATACATATTGAGGGTACTCTTATAAGAGAATTTTAGTTGACCTTGAGAGATGATGATCATAATTTCTTATTCTAGGATTGCGTCAAAGATTCATTCTTTAAATTAGGAGTAGATCTATGAGACATGAGGCAAGAGAGGTGTCATCAAGGTAGGCATTGCCTAGTTGATTTATACATTTAGAAATTGTTATCTTTATCAAAATAGGCTTGAAAAATTTATTGATCAAGTAAATAAATATGATATAAAATTGACATAAAACCCTCCATAAAACAAACAAGAAAAAGTAGATAAATATTTACAATATTTGTAAATTACTGGATCCAAAGTTTCTTGTTTGAATATAACAAGTCATCATATATTATGCCCTAGAATTTTGATGTCAATAGATAATTACTTTTAAGCTCTTTGATATATGAAAGAAGTGCTCATTTCATAGATTTGTTCAATGTTTAAATGAATTAGGGTTGGTTATTAAATATATTTCCTAAAGTACAAGTAAAAAATTCTACACATTAAATTAACACCCAAAAATTGAGTGGAGGGAAATAATTGGGGCCAAAATTGGAATATAAAATTTAAAAGCTCAAGAATCATTTCAACAATTCCAAAAGTGACATAGATCACTCTTGTAAATTGTAGATCTAACTCGAAATAAGAAATGAGTAAAATTGAACGTTCAAACTAATTCTTGAAAATGAACATACCAACTTAGACTTGCCATTACATAAAAAACAACCTAGCTAAAATAAGTACAAAATAACAATGTATGCAATTTTCTCCATTACATGTGTAACACATCAATTCAAATTGATTTATCATACTAATAAAAAAGACTCTTATCTTGAAACTCTTAAATTATTAAATTTTAATTCCTTCCAACCTTCATAACTTTTTTACAATTGACTTCCTTTTGAATTATGTACTATTATATATTAATATAAGATTAAATAAGATTTATTCACAAAACAATTTTTGCTTATACTAAGTCTTTCCAACTTTAGTAACTTTTTATTTTTTTTATTTCTTATAAATATACATTGTTCAATAGATAAAATACTGTCAAAATAGGAATTTGATCACATAAAAACAACAATATGAAGGCACGAGAAATTCTTGGAAGCTTTTTTAATCTTCTGGGTGGTTCCCTCATAACATAAATAACTTTTGTTACAAGTTTTTACTCCAATTTCACTAATATTATTCTTATTCTTATTAAAGAGAAAGTAATATCTATGTAGATCTAGGATGATGATGCCAAGATCTTCGTGAACTCAAGTTGCTTGAATCCAACATAATAAACAACAAGGCAATATATTATTATTTATTTTCCACATCATGCAAACTAGATTTTCTCAATCTATATTAGTTGACAAATAGATGAGGACATAATATATAATAGGAATTAAAAAAATTCAATACATTACAAGATGGCCTTTTATAAAATTATAAAATTATAAAATTATTGATAGGAATATTATATAATTATTGATATAAGCATATCATACAAATGGAGATGTAACAAAAAATTCTCTTTTTTAAAACTATTTATTTTTTTAGAGTGATTAAAATTTTGAAACTATTTTTTTTATTAATGGAAGCTCAAGGAAAATCTATTGACTAAAAGTGCAATTAAATTAGACGAAAAGATAAATCAAATGGCATAATTATGTAATCCTAATAAGAAAGCATATAAATATATAACCATGTGGCCACCATATATAATGATAAGAGACAAGATGCCTCTAATGTTATCCCCACTTAGGGCTACAAATGAAATGTCCAAAAGACCTAAAATACCATATAAGGATCTTGTAAGAATAGATAAGAATGGGATATCATCATGATAAATCTTAGGATACATCATAATCATCATGAGCATGTTAGCATATATAAGCATGATTTTCTTAAACATGAGCATCTTGGACTAATATAAGACCATTAGATGTAAGGGTTGCAATCACAAGAGACCTTATAATCACCATGGAGAAAGATAGTTGTCAATGAAATATGCGATTACAATTGTTAATGGGAACCATGGCATAAAATAGATGTTTCTTAATCATGTGTGATCCTATAAAATGATTTTAAAAGGAAAAGATAGTATCAAATATTAGTAATAAATTGGTGAGATAATGAGTTAATAATACTAATTGCTAACATAAGTGCCCCATGTAGATAGTAGTAATGCACTATAGAAGGTAAACCATGTATTTTGCACTTGTTGTATATTTTTATCTCATGTTGAGATACAAATGATAGAGCATAGTTAAGGAGGATCAAGACATCCTAATGGTACTTTAGAAGATAGTGTACCATATTAGAAAGATCTTCTTTAAGAGAGTCCCTTGCTAGTTTGGTATCTAATAAACTATACCTTCAAAGTCTCCCATCTATTAAGAAACACCAAAGATCTCCATAGAGGTATAATGAAGTATAGGTTCTAGCTTTTAAAACATAAGAACACATCTATAATTGTTGAGGAGGCTGAGGTAGATATCTGGTGGCATGTGGTGATGATGCCAAAGGTACTAAGACTTCTAGAAATTAATAGGGGAGATCATTCCCCCGCCAATTTATCATTAGATGCACATGAGGCTCTAGAGGTAGTAGTAATACCGATATCCATTCCACCAAAGGAAGAGGCAAGATAAGGATCCCTAAACCCTAGAGGGGGAGATGAGGTCCTATTAGATGTGATGACAAATATGGTAAGATGGTGACCAAGGTATGCAATGAAATTCAAGACAACTATTATGAAATACATCAATTTTTTCAAATTAGGTTAGCTTTAGTTTTGAAGGTGTGTATGCAATACATTAGGAGAATTAAAAAAATAAAAGTTATCCCTGGAAATGCTAGGACAACCAAAATATCCTATAAAATCATGTGTCAAAGACATAAATAAGTGACAAAAGTATCAAAAGAAATCAAACCAATGTAATTATCTATTACACAAGATAATAATAATTCAATTATATATAAAATATAATCATCAAAGTAGTCATAATTAGCAAGAAAAAATGACTTGACATGTAATGAACCATCAATAAAAATTTCAAAGTCATCTTATATAAATTATTCAATCCAAAACAATAATATCTTCATGTGATGTAGCACAAAGTGAAGAATAATGATAATCATCTAACCTACATGGTGTAAATATTTCATGATCCAAAGTGGGAAAAGGAAAAGTAGCTAAAAGGTAACATATTATTATGCACATAACTAACCATGGTGATGAAAAAAGAGCATCTAAGTGGAGCTCATAAATAGGTGATGGAAGGATATCTAAAAGAGAAGGATGTAAAATCACTAACTCTATAAAGGATGCAACATCACAAACTTGGTTACATAATTTATCTTTGTAGTAAATGCATTCTCAACCATAGGATAGAAATACATAAGCGTAGATCAAGGATGGAACAAAATAATAACAAAAAATGACAGATCACCCCAAAGTAAATGAGACTTGCATGGATAAAAGCTAAATGTAATCCAGGCTATAAGAGTATATAAGAAATGATCAATTAATAAAGTACAACCCAAAGGGTGGGTGGATGGGGATCAAATACAAACCCTAATTAGAGTTATAAAAAATGGTATATATAATCAAATAAATAAACTCAAAATCCATTTAATGTAGAAGGAATAAACCCTAAGGCCAAAACCATAGGTTGAGCAAGAAAGTCCAAGTTCACCAACAACATAGGGAAATAAAATACTTTTCTACATAAGAATCATATGACAATTCAATTAAATAAGTATCAATGATGAATAAGTACCTCAGGAATAAGAGACGTGATTGATAGAAAATATTTTATTAAATAGTCATAATCTAAATCAATAAAACAAGGTGTTTAGCCCTTCTTTGATGTCAAAGTATATTCTACTATGTGTGTCATATTGATTTGTTCTTATAACAAAAATTAAGACATGTTAGGAGAATGCATTATAGTAAAAAAAATGTGTGTAGATCACTTTTGCAAATGCATATAACTACAAAATTATTTCTATAATTATAGACATGATCCATGCATTCAAATCCAATTTGTAACATTTTTAAGCCTTAATTATTTGCCTTTTCTTTTGAACCTATATAAAAACTTGTTTG
The DNA here is from genome assembly GCF_030272615.1 of Cryptomeria japonica. Classification (NCBI taxonomy): domain Eukaryota; kingdom Viridiplantae; phylum Streptophyta; class Pinopsida; order Cupressales; family Cupressaceae; genus Cryptomeria; species Cryptomeria japonica. The sequence goes on from NC_081408.1 coordinate 774,385,074, forward strand.
TATAGTTGAGAGTTTTTACATGCTAGGGATAACTCCTTTCGCGTGTCAAACCTTTTTAGGACATCATGTTAAAAACATTGAGCAATAATTGAATATAACAAGTCATCATATAGTATGCCCTAGAATGCTGACACAGTGTTGATGTCAATAAATTACTTTTAAGCTCTCAACTACATGAAATGCGTGCTGATTCCATAGATTTGCTAGATGTTTAAATGAATTAGGGTTAATTTTTAAATATATTTTCAAAGGTACAAGTAAAATTATATGCACTTCAAATTGGCACATAACAATTAAGTGGAGGGAAATAATTGGGGCCCAACTTGGAATATAAAATTTAAAAGCTCAAGGACCATTTCAACAATTGCAAAAGTGACCTAGATCACTCTTGTAAACTGTAGATCTGACTTGAAATAAGAAATGAGTAAAATTGAAGGATGAAATTGATTCTTGAAAATGAACGTACCAATTTAGACTTTCCATTACATAACAAATAACCTAACCAAAATAAGTCCAAAATAGGGATAAAAATTAACAATGTACACAATTTTCTCCATTACACATGTAAGACATCAATTCAAATTGATTTGTCATACTGATTGAAAAAAAAAACTCTTACTTTGAAAGTATTAAACTATTAAATTTGTATTCCTTCCAACCTTCATAACTTTTTTACCACCGACCTCCTTTTGAATTATGAACTATTATATATTAATATAGGATGAAATAAGACTTATTCACAAAACAATTTTTTCTTATACTAATTCTTTCCAATTTTAGTAATTTTTTTTTCATTTTTTATTTTTGATAAATATACACTATCGGTAACAGTTGAATCTTGATAGCAATATCATAAATATACACGTTCAGTTTATAAAATACTCTCAAAATAGAAATTTGAGCGCATAAAAACAACAATATGAAGCCCCCATAAATAATTAAAAGATATTTTTAATCTTTTGAGTAGTCTTTATTTTCCACATAACATAAATAACTTTTGTTAAAGTCTTTGCTTCAATTTCACTATTATTATTGTTATTAAAAAGAAAATAATCTATGTGTAGATCTAGGATGATGATGGCAAGATCTTTGTGAACTCAAGTTGCTTGAATCCAACATAACAAACAACAAGGCAATATATTCTTATTTATTTTCCACATCATGCAAACTAGATTTTCTCAATCTATATTAGTTGACAAATAGATGAGGACATAATGTATAATAGGAATTAAAAGAAATCCAATACATTACAAGCTGGCCTAAATATGTTTTCTTATGTATGATTAGATATCTTGTTGACTCGGAAGCAAATGCAATCAAACATTTTGCTTTTATTCAACACAAAGCAAGGGATCTACTCTATGGTCAATTTCCTCAATAAGAGTGATAAGACAATGGAGAAATAAAATATTAAGGACAAAGAGATAAATATAGAATGCCTAGTTTTAAGTTTGGTCTATGTATTATAAAATGTTTCTAGACTTCAATTATGGTTGAGAGAGAATTCATCAATATTATTATTCATAATAATTATAATAGTATCATGGTCGATGTGTTTTTTTATTTAATTATACTTAATTAATTAGTTTTAATTTATATTTTGATTTTGGATTAATTTTTTACATGTTTTTATATTTTAAAGTTATTTTATATATAGAAAAATTATTTTGATTTATTTGGAATTTAAAGATTATCATTTATCTTTGGTATTGGAATATTGTGATAGTTGTTGTGGTATTGTTCTTGTTGTCATCAAAATTCAAACCCCTTGAGGTGTTGTTGTTGAGTGTTTATATTGAGGATGAGATCCAAATCTATTTTACCCTTTTAAAAGAGGATCATCATACTTACCATCTAGGGGAAGCCTACGAGTAACCATTACAACTAATTTCGCACACCCACAGATTCTAAACGGTACATAAGATTTTGATGATTTTTTTGTTGTTGTCTCTACATGTGACTAGGTAGTAACAATGCATGGTGTGGGATCTGTTATGCGTGCAAGGGTCAAAAAGTACACATTTCAAAGTGTCATCTGACACCTACTTAAAGATACCCGTGTAACTGTGTACTTAAAATTGCCAACACTTATGCACAAATGCCCTAGTAGTCATGGGCTATGGATACTGATAATGGTCCATAAATGGGCCAATTATGATCCAAAAATGCTAAAAAATGGACAGCTATTAGTACATGTGAAATTTATTAATACTTTTAGTTTTTTTTTTTTTTCTTTAAAATTAATAATCCAAAAATTAGATGTGCAAAAAATAAACGATTATTGAAATATGGATGATAACTCGTACTCTTAAATTATATTTATTTAAATAATTAACCCAGAAGAAATGTTTTCCTTTCAAATGTACGCCAATCCTATTCCCTCATGTGTCCCACATTGGCAAAATGAGAAAACCCAAGACAAAGAGAATCTAAGATTATGTGTGTGTAATCATGGTGGTTAAGAAAATATTAATGAATAGAAATGCGTTAATGTAAATCAATCTTCTCAATTTGATTTGATTAAATGGGCATTAGACATAATCTTTTTAGAATCTTACGTACAAATCATTGAAAGGGTGTTTTACCATAAAGTTTTGATGTATATTCTCGAGGCGATTAATGGAGGATAGTTATTAAAGTGTTCATTTATTCCATAAAATCATCTTTGACTTGAAATGAAATTACATTTAGATTATGACATTTTTTCTGTAATAATCTGAAAATTGTCTTTAATATAGTGATCTATTTTTGAATTTCAGATGAAAGATAATTCATAAATAAATTATAATAGATGCTCTCACATGCATCCCTTATCTTGCTTTTCAACTCCAACGCTGGCCTTTAAACAATTAATATATGTCCAAGACTGTCCTTTCAATAACCACCTAATTATAAAAATAAAATAATAAAATTTTATAGTCACCATAAATAAATTGGATTTAAGATTATTATATGGATAAATATTAATTTCTATAACCATTCAATTTTAAGCTAAAAAATACCATATATTGTTTTAAGACTTGACTCATTTGATCTAAAAATGATTTTAGTAAATAAAAATTATATTGGTGATATAATAAAGAGTTTATATTATTATTTTTTTTACTAGTAGATTTCTAAGAATGGTATTATTTATATAGAATATTTGTATTAAATTATTATTAATGTGAAATTAAAAATACATATAGTTGATAAGAATTGTCAATAAATGGATAATTAATTTGTTGGATTCTTTGATTTTTATGTTGGAGATGGAAGGTTTTAATTCTTTCTAAGGATATTTTCACATTAAAAGTTGTATTGAATGGATATATTGACACTTAACTTGAAGTACCAAAATTATGCAAACATCTAGAAGCACATTTTATTTGCCAAGATAACATCTAGAAGCACTTAACTTGAAGTACCAAAAGTATGCAAACATCTAGAAGCACATATTATTTGGGACAAGTTGCTAAGAATATTTTACCACAATAGTCAATATAACTACATCTTAAATAATCATTAAAAAATAAATGTTACAAAGATATAATATCAGAACTATCACTTCAACATAAACAACAAGAAAAAAAATATGAAGCTATGTAAACAGTGGTAACAACCATAGAAATCCTATTATATAATATGATAAATCAGTAACAACTAGAAATATAACAGCAATGAGAAACAAAACAGCAGCAATAATGTAAGTCACAGTTTTACATAATTATATAAACAATATGATTACATCAACAATTAGAAATATACCAGCAATCAGAAATAAAACAGCCGCAACAATATAAATCAGTAAGTTACATAATTATATAAAATTATGTCAAAAGATATTTGATATATTGACAAATTATTGTCCCTGGTTTTGATTGTGTGCCATTTTTTGAATCAACATTTGGGATCACACTCTGTAATGTTTCTATTTCTTGAGCTTTCTATCATCGTGATGATGGATCACATAGTGTGATCCAAAACGTTGATGCAAAAGATTCGTACACGACAATAACTATTATGAATTGTGAAAAATTAATGCATTCAGTAATGACAGATTGTTATAATGGCCTATATGATGGTAAGTTCAAATCACTTCAAAATATATATATATATAATTATATCTTGCTGTTTATGCATCATGTAAAGGTTTGATTTTACTAAATTGTATATATTGTATATTATCTCTTGGCTCATATATAGTCTTCTATTGAATGTGGACTGGTACATTTAATTTTAGATTGAGTACATTTAATGCTAGATAGAGTCTAACGCAGAAAAAATAGCTGCAGCTCTTGGACCATAGGAATCAATTTATTTAAAAAAAACACTAGTCTAATTCATCCTATTACACTCTAAGGTCCTAGATCAATTATTAAAAACAAAATCAGTAACCGACATTAGAACAAATTGGATCTAGAGCAGAATAATGAGCAATATGACAAGCATGAAGTGAGTAGATGATTGTCATTCATGACAGCAGATCAAAATAGAGACAGACTGTAGTTGTGCATATGCCACAGTAGTAATAACAGGTAACTTGCCTTAATCAAAAGTGGGTAAGACAGTGACACAGGAAATGACAAGTTGCTAGACTAGGGACAACCCATCACAATCCACCCCTCTGCTATGTTATCTAAGGTAAATCAATCAGAGGCTAATGTTCAAATGTAAATTGTCTGTCCATTCAATTATAATTATGTTTCAGGTATATTATATTTATATATGGATGTAAAAATGTTGTTAATAAACATCAATACTATATGACTTCTTACGTTCAAACGAGATTCGAATCAGTTTTTTGAAGAACAATTCGACTTCAACCGAACCGTTGCTCAAACGTATCATATTCATATATAAATGCAAAAAGTTTATCCATAAAAACTAAAAGCATTTAATTTGATTGTAGAAAATTACATATTAATATAAAAACGTTGTTAATGATTACATCAAGACGTATCATATTCATATATGAATGCAAAAAAACTGAAGATAAAAATTAAAATCATTTAATTTGATAGTGGAAAATTTATATATGAATGCAAAAACATTGTTAATAATAACGTAAGACCTATCCACGAAAAAAAAAAAAAAAGCCCATAAAAACAAAAAACATTTAATTTGATTGTGAAATCCCTGTGTTTTATCTGGTTAATTTGATGGAATGTTGGTGGTAGTTAAGCAGCGCCGTCCAAATTTAACTGTAAGCAATGGCAAAAGCCGTTAGCGGTCAAGTTGGAGTGAAGGATGACAGTTGGAAGTTGGAATGAGACGGAAGAGGTAACCATGGTTAAGGCCGGTGGGTTAAGAGTGATGGGTCCACTGTACAGGAGGCGAAGGCATGCGTGGAGATGAATTTTGAGGAGCTACAGTGGAAAGATGGGGGGCTTAAATTGCTCCCCGCGGCCACACATTGAATTCATCAAGAAATGAGAAATACAACAACAGAAAATTGAGGCGTTTAGAGGCATTTTTGCTACCAGAATTCTTTTCAATCTCAGCCCCCGCTGTCAGCTCGCCCGCTCTCTCCGAATCCCTGAACACCCAGTCTTTTGCCATGGAGAAATTTGCTTCTTCTTTTGGGTAGGTTCTGCTTCTGTTTGCTTTTCTGTTGTCAAATTCAATTTTTGGCTTTTCTTTGGCTTGTTTGGGATGTTTTGATCCGTTCGCTCGATAGTTTTTTGGGATGTCGAGAGTTCGAATCTTGCGGAGAATATGATCTTTGGATGTTATTTTGGAATCCTTGGGTTTTATTCTACAGCAAGTCGCTAGATAGCGAGGATCAATTGGACTTTTTGGTTTTTGGTTTTTTAAATCTGTTTTGTTCTTTTGTTCCTGAAATCTTCGTTGCAGTCATTCGAATTCCTCCTTTTATTTGGATTAGATTTGATTTCTCAGTAGACTTCTGGTAAGAATTCCACTTTTTAGTTAGCGAATTCTAGAAGTGTTGAGAGCTAAGCTACTAGTATTTTTTCTGTCCCATTGAGCACTTTTAGTTAACTGTGGACATTGATAGAATTTTCTTCTTCTCTTTTTCCCAAAATCTCTTCTAGATAACCTGGATAGAAGATATTTTGTCTAGGCTAGGTTCCTCTATATCCGGGAAGTTTCAAATTTCTTTCTCTGTTTTCTTTTTAAGCTTTTTGTTTCTGCATCCCTACATATAACCTTTGGGAGAGCGGGCAGCTGGCACGGTGGGTCTGATCGATATTCAGGACAGAGCTAGATTGATCTTTTTCTGAGTGTTTTAATGGCATCTGCCAGGAGAACCATGCAGGAAATTTATGCATCTTCTTCCACAGGGACAGAAGATAGGTCGCATCCTGAGAACAAAATCACAGACTCTCCGCAGGGTTTTCAAAGAACCCAATTGATTCAAAGCCTTGAACCGAAGTCTGTGGGTATTTCAGACCAGGTTTCGTGCTCTAGGCAGACAGCAGGGAGAGATGTTTCTGCAAATCATTTGCAGAGCTTTTCTTTTCCTCCTTGTCCTTCGCTTCCTCCTATTCCTACTACTACAACATCATCATCATCACAATTAATTTCGTTTTCTTCGAATTATCCACAGGTTGGCTTTACTTCTCCCTCATTTTCAGCAATTGAGAATTCACCACGCTGTTCAGAGGTGTTTACTTGGAACCAGATCATGCAGGGTTTTCCCCTACAGCAACAGACACTATCATTTCAGCCACAGATGTTTCCTACTGCTGAATTGCAGAGGCCGGTCCAGCAGCAGCAGCAACAGCAGGTTCAATCAGGGTTTCCTTTGATAATCCTGAATAATAACCAGCAGCAGTTGCAGCAGCAGTACCAGCAGCAGCAATATCAGCAGCAACTTTATCGGCATTGGAGTGATGCTCTGAATTTGAGTCCAAGGGGTCAGATGATGAAACATGGAAAGAATGACAGAAGAGGGTTTGGTTTGCCTCGTCCAATGAAACTTTACAGAGGAGTCAGACAGAGGCACTGGGGGAAATGGGTTGCTGAGATTCGCCTACCCAGGAATCGAACCAGGCTCTGGCTGGGCACCTTTGACACCGCCGAAGAAGCTGCTTATGCATATGATCAGGAGGCTTTCAAATTGAGAGGTGAGAATGCTCGTCTCAATTTTCCACATCTGTTTCTTAACAAGGCCTCTTCCGTTCCCAAGGCTGCTTGTACCGCTGAGGAGGACAGTTCGCAGCAAAAACCCGATGGAGGAAGAGCTCATAGCCCCTCCACTAGCGCTTTGACTGCAATTACTGCTTCCCAGTCGGATTCCACTGCAGCTGAGGGTGTTTCAGACAGTGTGCAGGCTAAATTTATGGATTTAGAGGTGAAAGCTGATCCAGAAAAGTCTACATATGAAGCCAATCCAATGTTGGCTGGTCATGTAGAATCTGGATCTGAGGACATTGTCAAAAGTGAGCCTCATGATCTTCAAGTCCATACTTGGCCTACCTCCCCTGATTTTATGTGGGGAGATCTGGATGAGAACTGGTTGACTAGTGTTTCACCGTTGGAAACAGATTTGACATGGGATATGCTTTCTACCACTCAAATTGGCGGTATTGCAGAGCCAGAAAAAACAGAACAGAAACTTGAGACTCAAGGACAAGCATCTATGGTGGCCTATTCTCCACCCAGGCAGATGTATGTTTGGAGAGACTGCAAGTAGCTGCGTAACAGGTGATTTTCACAAGCAACAGGATGTGGGAGCACTGATTAATGGGAATTTAAAGGGGTGTTTGCTGGATCACTGAACTGTGTAGGGTAGAAACTTTAGTCTGCATCTTTTCCCTTTTCAAAATAGCTATTTAGTTACCTTGATGCATTACCCTCCTTGCCTGATTCTGTGAGATATCCTCAGGTTGCAGTTTTTGAGCCAACATGTGGATTCTCTTAGATCTAGAAGTCCAATAATCTCTTTCATGACCAAGACCCTGTGAAGTTTGATTTCCAGTGTCTTTTGCATCTGATTTGGCTGGTTTTTTTTAGCCTGTCAATGTATAGCCCACTCTAATAGGAGATTAGTATTCCCCATAGCAGTGCACATCCATTAATGAATTTGAATTTTAGGAGTTCAATCATCCACCCAAATCTTAGAACAGTTCTAACAGTGATCTGGTTATTCCCCCCCCTGGCGATTTCTCATTTAACAGAGAGCTCCCACCCATCTCATTGCTACATCGAAAATCCAGTGCAACAGCAATAAAGAAGCAGAGTTTCAAGCCTGAGGATGGTGAAGGAGGTTCTGAGTCTCAAGTTTCAACAGCAGAACAGCTATGTTAATTATTAGAGTAGAATCATACAGCAGATTGGGAAGATAGTTTTCATTTCTTCTTAATCCCACTACTTTCAGATTTGCATATGTTGTAGGAGTGAAAAATTCATCTTTGTATCTCTTACATTAATTTCTGTAATCTCATTGGCTATAGATTTTTGATGATGCATATGATGGAGGAGTAAAGTTCTTCTTTGTATTTCTTGTATTAATATCTGTAATCACATTGGGTATAATCTGTGGTACTATTATAGCAATATGATATATCTATACTAGCATTTTTCATGTTGCAAAATTCCCAAGCAAGTACAATTCTCTGCAAAAATGCTTATTTTCTACTCAAAGTAATGGCAATTTATCTTTGGCTACAAAGATCAAACATGTTGGGTGTGAAGCCTAAAAACAGGCAGCTGTTTTAAATAAAATGAACTGAAAAAAAAGCATCTAGGCAGACAGTGGCCCTGTCTGCTATTTTCTTCCAAATAGAAGTGGACTGAATGAAAGAATTTTAAAGACATCTACGAGACCATCAGTTTATGGGATCAAGAGTATTCTATCGTCAACTCTTCTGTGAATGAATGAATTTTAAAGACATCTACGAGACCATCAGTTTATGAGATCAAGAATATTCTATGGTCAACTCTTCTGTGATGGATCTTGATCAGGAAGCCCACTATTTTGTGTAATCTTATTTCCTCGAATAACTCATTTAAATAATTCAGATGTTAAAAATGAATTGTGAAATTTTTAATATAAAATTGTTTATAATTTTTTTCATCATGTTCTGGATCACAGAAGATGATGATCCTTCATTAAAAAAATAAAAATTAATGCTTGACAGAAGTGAGGAGGTCATCTGAACACCATGGGGAAACAATTTTGTTTGTTTATATGAAAGTATAGTCATAATTAACAATTTTAATTCTCAGTCATTGACGTCAAGTAATTAAGATGAAGTTTGCTTGGTCTTTGCAGACTTACATATCGTGATTTTCATTCAAAGAGACGACATTTCTTAGCTTCTAGGGTATATTTTTAAATTTAAAATAAAAAATAAAAAATGATTTCCATTGCTAACCGTATAAGAGAAATCTGTTTGGAAGAGATTAGTTATATTAACAATGTCTTAAGCATCCTCGAATGTAAATATTATTGTTTTCTCCAATTAAAAAATATAATGTCTAAAGCCATGAATAGAAGTGGGCCATTATTATTTATTTAATAAATTATTTAGACTTTAAAAAATAAAAGGTTTTCTTATTAAAGAATTATAGGGAAGAAAGCATGAAGTTTTTCATAAAATAGATTTGAAATAATTTAAGTTATTTTTCTATCTATTAAAAAAAGTATTATAAAAATTATGAAGTTCTCAAGATCATGTCTCTTTTTATGAATAGTGTTTATATTATCATTTATAAAATGATGTTACATGTCGAAAAAAAGGCGGGTGGAAAAAGTTATACTTCGAAAGTTCAAATGAGGTAAAAGCTTTAAAGAAAACACAGTTATATAAGTTGTTACATATAGTGAAAATAAGAGTAATGAGAGGAGAATGTGGATCTTGATCATCTAGTTAGCCCAAACATGAGTAGGGTTCAAAGTGTCCAAGGAAGTGTCCCAACCATCATTCTATTATTATTACCATTGTCTACATCTTTAGTAATATCTCAAATAGGAGAAATAATGGAACCAATTGAGAGAACTTGCTAGTGTCTGACCAACCAATAGTCCCATAACCAAGAGCTAGGGAAGAAGACTAGTGGCTTGTGGGCTATGACCATCCTCATAAAGTACAATCTTTTTCTCACAAGAGGCGGCGAGGCTTGAGAATGAGCATCTTGATTGCCATAAGTAGATTGGCTATGTCCTCAACAATGCCCATAAGGTAGAGAATGACGTCGATTAGATATGGGGGTTAAAGGGACCCTAAAAACATTACATGGGACACCCCGATGATCTAGTAGCACTTGGAGATGGGCAACCTCAAGTGCAATCTTATTGGCTTGCAATTGAATCTACATAAGCACGTTAGATGAAATCATGACTTTAGAAAAAGTTATGATCAATAGAACATTCGGAAAAAGTAGTCGCATTTATGTCTTTCCAAATGATAAAAAGAATTTCCACCTTGAAAACATGTCAAATAAGTATATTTGAACCTAGGCCAATAACACCTATGCCAAGAAAAATTATCAAGCTAAAAAGGCTTGAAAAAATTATGCATCTAGGTTTAGACAACTTGATCTTTGGGACAAAATCAGAAAATATGCTTGAGAGATTCTTGATTAGTAGAAAAAGGGCATGAAGGATTTGGAATCCTCAAATGGGTTAACCTATAATCGATGAGAAGGCCTTGGAAAATAATACACTAGGCGAAATTAGCAAGCTTGGGTTCATAGATGACAACCAAATGATGCAAAATTTACATTACCAAATAGTTAATAGAGATTGCAAAAGCCAAAAGTAGCCTTTATGAGGCTTGTAATTTCTAAAAGTGTATCAATCTGCGATTTCCAATCTTTGCACCGTGTTTTGCGAGAATGAACTCCAATTTTGTGCATCATATATGAAGGGATATAATTAAGTAGTCTCATAGATATTAAATACACACATAGGAATGCATACCCAACAAAGTGAATACAAGGAATACCTTATTTCTTGGAAGGATAAGGGGATTGAAGAAGACTCGTGGATTCGTGAAGTTGAAGTAAGCTAACTTGGGTGGTTAAATTAGTTGTCTTGGATTGGAGTAATCTTGCATCACCTAAAATTATGTTTGGATTTTTTTATGAATAGGCCTAACTTGTGCACACCCTTGTGGCAATTTCTTTACATATATGTTTGACTTGCTCACCTATGTTATTTTTTTTGTTGGGAGGTCCCTTGGTGTCTTGCACACTCTATCTCTGTTGGCACAAACCCTTTGTGTCTTAAACACACTCCATGCATCTCCACATTTATGCTCACACACAAGTTCTCTTGTGTTGGCCAAATAGTTGTTTTACTATGAATTATCTTGTCTCGCTATGCAACCTATTTCTAGCATGCACCCTAAAGAGATTCACCAACATCAGATATCAAGGGCTTAGTAATTTCATTAGAACACTTCTGTTGGATCACATTGATTAGATTTTCTAATTTTGTCAATTCTGAAATTTAAGAAGAATGTTAGGTTTGAATTTATTGAGGAATGATTAATTGTTCTTGTTGCAAATGGCACTATGCTTATCAAATCTTGTCTTAATTGTACATTTATGACAACAAACTACTTCTATCCAATGTGTTAGCACAAATTATTGGTGCTTTAAATAAGAAGTTCTAGTCATTCAATGAGGTCCAAAAAAATCTATTTGGTAAATTGGGGTTGAGTAGAGTCTAGACAAAGTCAATTATAACTAGAGAGAGTCTTTACATATTTCTCTTAAGGGTCTAATAGTATATCACATTTGTGTTTCACATATTGATAGACAAAACTAGATGTATATAAAGAATCTTTACAATTTCTCTTATAAATGTATTTATATATCACAAGTATAGCTCAATTGCGATACAACTCAATTGTGTTTCACATATTGATAGACAAAACTAGTTGTATAAACATAATCTTTCAATTTATCTTAGAAATGCACTTATATATCACATTAGAATTTTTCTATTTGACCACTCTATAAATGCTAGACCAAATAACATATTTTTTCTTACTATAATCTATATCTTATTAGTTCCTTCCAAGGTAAGATACTATTGCATTCATTCATTTAATTTTTTAATTAGTTTAACCAATCAATACACAAAATTTAAAAAAACTGAACAAAAAGTCATAGCCTAAGTTTAAATTTTATTTTAATTAATCATAAAAATAACATTTTTCTTTGTTTCTATTGGTAGCAGTCGGTAGAAAATTCAATTTTTCAAAAAATTACAAACTTTTATGCATTTAATGCATTAAATAAACGGTGATGTCACTCGCCAACTTGATGCAATTCACTATGCAACATTGATTTTACTGAAGCTAATTCACATGGTAGGGAAATGCATGCCATTCCATAGGATCGTACCATACATACTTATGTAAGAGGTAATTCAAATTCATCCAATTAGGCGACTCTTTAAAAAAGGCATTCAAGTTTTCCAAGACTTATGAGACTCCTCCACCTTCCAATGGAAATCTTGGCCTCTTCTTAAAGCCCAAATCGATCTCTCGGCCTTAGATGAGCAATCAATAGTTTGACATTCAAAAACTTGTTACTCCGGAGCTTTACTCTTTGTTATCTACGGAATGCCATGCTAACTTTTTGAGTGACTGGAGATGGCCTAATGCTCGCAGCATTTGTTTTCTCCCCCCTTCAAACCATTCACAAGTAGCTCCTTCCCCCTATCTCCATCTCAACCCATCTTAATAAGAATTGGCGTTGCACCTTTTCCCAAGCTAAGTGGAACAAGTTGATTCTCCAAATCTGGAAGTCCAAAGCTGACGCTTAATCTCAACTCGTTGCTTGGAGAATCCTTCATGTTAAATTACCTATTGGTAGTTGCCTTAAGTTTGTTTCCCCTTTGCCTACTTGCCCTTTTTGTGCCAAAAAATAGTCCATGAAACATGCTTTTTGGTTTTGTGCCCATTCTCGTAATCTATGGAAATTGTTATTCAGCTCCTTACCCGCCTTATATTCCCATGACCTTTCTCTTGGAAAGCATCTCTTCTTGGTGCATCTGTGTCCTTTGACATTGTTTCCCATACTTGCAGACAAGTGATTATTACACTTTTTTGGAAACTTCGTTGTCTAGCAGTTTTTTCTAATTCCATTATTCCTTCTCAATTAGAACTCCAAATGATATGTGCTACTTTGTCTTTGTATATGGCCAACTTGCAATCAACCCAGTCTAGAATTTTATTTACTGAGAAGATTCACAATCTGACTCTGCAGTTGCATACATTTATTGAGAATAATGGAGGATGCTACAATATAGGTGATCACTCAATGATAGCAGCTTGACTTGAGACTTCTGCACTATGAACTGTTTTATATAGACTCTTTTGTATAAGGGGAGATTGCTTTGTAGAAGAATTATCAAGTTCTTTCAAGCTCTTAGTCACCGATTAGTAGGGCTGCACTTTTGACATGGTCACTTCTTATGTTGATATCTTACTTGCCATATTGTTTAACTTGCTTGTTTTACAAAATCACATTGGATCATGGAGTTTCAGGGGTCTTGGTTACAATTTTCAAAAGTTTTCAAGGTCCTGATTGCTCCAAACATTTCCCAAGTTTTTGTTCCTGCACACCTTACTTGCAACAATGTTGGTTTTCAATGTAATTACACTTAACAATGCCATTGTTGGCTAGTTGTTTAATCTATTCTTGAAGAACTGCTTGTTCTTTTGATTCACCATTTTCAGATGTTCCAACTGTATCTCTTGCAATTTTTGTTTGCTTTCTTTAATAAAAAGAATTCTATTGTATAAATAAAGCCCGGTCTTAGATTTGATTCCTTAAATATTTTAATATAACTATATTACCCTAATTAGTGAGTTGGATCCCTTTTCATTTCTTCCCTACTTTTTAGCACCATGAATTCAGTTGTGTTATAAGGCATCTTCATGTTTGAGGTCTAACAATAATTTAGTTAACTTATGATCTTTAATATCTCTTCCACTTTTTTTTTCCTACAAAGTTGTGGTTGTGGTTATTCTCCATTTTATTTTTTATAAATAAATTAGATATTAGATTTTTAGAATTTTCAGATTCGCTTGTATTATTTTTTAAAATTTATTAAAAATTTATATTTTTCAAAATATATTGTGTATTAAAAAATTATATAAATTTAAATACATAAATAAAATTATATACGCCTATTAATTAGTTAATGTTATTGAGAAGGGAGGTGGATTTTCATCATCATTCAATTTTCATATAATTTTTTAAAAATAAAAATTCTACAAATATGTTAATTCAAATTAAAGAGAATTCTAAATTATCACAATCTTTAAAATTTAAAAATAAAGAAATTATAATTTATTTTTTTTTAAAATAAAAATAATTTAAATACACATTTTAAAGATGTTTCAAGAAAAGAATGTTTTTATTTAATATTTTAAAATAAAAAAATATATTAAGAAGAAAAGTGTAAGTATAATGTTTGTTCTTGCATTGTATTATTTTGGATTTATAATTTTTGTGCATAATTGACTATTTTGGACTTGATATTTTGAATTTATAATTTAAGCATATAATTGACTATTTTGGTGTATTTATTGACTCAAGATCTAATATGTCATTTTATTAATACTATATTGTTCTATACATAATATTTTTTACTTCTAGCAATCTAAGTGTGCTTGATAAGATTGTACTTACAAATTTGTCCATAAACAAGATCAATGGCATGATCGTGTCCTCCACTTTGAACTTTTGAATGCCGACATTCCAAGATCAACATTCTTAGGATCTAATCAATACTTGTTTGCATGAGTGCCAAAATTAAACTTATGTGGTTAGGGTTATGAATTTAAGGACATCATCCTAAGGCATTTGCACATCATCAAATGATCAAAAAGCGTATTTTGAAATGGCATCAAAGTGTTTCTTCTTTTTCAAGCACATTACTGCCTTAGACATCCTTTGTCAAACATTAGAAAATAATATATCTCTTAATAATCAACATTCGTTGTAAAAGCACACTCTAAGGACACTCTCCAATAAAATCATGTATTAGCTCACAATAATCAACAGTTGACTCACTGACATTCTCTACCACAACACACTAGCATTCATTTGCTTCATCTTTATTCTTCATTACTTTTGATATTATTATTTTTTAAATAAAATTAAATCATAAAACAAGATCTTCAAATAATATTATTGAATCTCATTTTTCCTCATATTTCAATGATGTTTTTCACTCTTGTCGAGACCCACTTCATGAGTGACATAAGTCTTTTACTAATATTGCCTTGTACCTCTCTCTACTTCTCTCTAAATATCAGCGCCTATATATTTACCTTTCCATCCTTCCATCTGCCATTCTCATATATATTATCTCCCTCTTTCTATCTCTATTTCTGTGTATACCTCTCACTCTCTCCTTCTAAACATATCTCTCATCTCTTCTATCAAAATTATTTACAAGAATTTGACGCATTGCGTCCCTTGTTTAATGTACATGTCTTTTGTCTCTTCTATCAACACTATATACAAGAATTTGACGCATTGCATCCCTTGTTTAATGTGCATCTATTTATCTTTAAATCTCAACCAATAAATGAACATATTCCAATCTATCAATACAAAATTGAAAGAAAAATTGAACAAATCAGGTCAATTTCGACCTGTCTACATGATGTTATTTTAGCTTTTATTAGCCTATCTATTAGTCGTTGGGAGCATTGAATAAAAGCATCTCCTAAATTGCAAAGTATTGTGAGTCCTTTCCCACTTGTAGAAAGTAATGAGAAAAGTTCACCTTTTTAGTTTAAATGCACATTTCATTAAATAAGTTACGTAAGGGATAAGGATACAGGCCTTAATTAATAATATCCAAAAAAACAAAAGTCTTGTACCTTCACCAACATTGGGTAGTTGAAAAGTTGAAAAGTTTATCCTAAGCAAAGGAGAACTGCACAAATTTAAAAGGTGAACCTACTAATTTAATTTAAGTTAGTATTACATCAATTTCTTGCACTGAACCCATAACATAACAGTAATTCAAATTAAATTTAAAGTATAGAGAGCATACTTAAATTTTAAAATAAAAATAATGTATATTTATGAAAACTTTCAATAAAAAATTAAGTTAAAAATGATGTAATTTTTTACCTCACAAATTTTTTGAAACAACATTAAAGATAATGTTTATGTAAAAAACTTATTATTGGGACCCTATTACTTTTATCTTATAAGTCATGCAATTATTCAAATTGGAACATGGCCTATTATTTTATTATTATTATGTAATTATGCTATTATGAACCTCCCCATCAACAATACTTTTTATGTGTGGATTATTTCACGTTTCTATTATTTTTATTAATTTTTTTTTTTATTTGTCATTTTTTGGTCTCATAGATACTGTATGGTTTTGTTTTTCCATAGCTTATGTATATTTTTTAAGAATTTTAGAATATTTTTACAACTCATTTAACACATGGTAAAATATGATTGAAACGATCTATAAATTTTGGTTGAATTATAAAATAGTATTTTTTAATTTATTATATTTTTTCTTTTTAAATTTATCTAATATAAACATATTTATATTGTAATTTTTTTAGAAAAATAAATATTTTTAATTTTTTTAATATGGATAAATATGATTGTTTTTTATATTAAAAGCAGCCAAAACAAGGGGGCTGACCCAGGATAAGAACAAAGAAACAATGACAAGCCACTTGTTAGTAGATCATCGACAAAATTATAGCCCTCTTACTTTCCTCTATCAAAAACCATGGTCATTCTACGTAAGTTCAACAAAAATATAAAAGTCTTAATAAACATTTTAAACATTTGCCACGTAGGGCAACAGGTAGTTAAGTTCAAATATAAACAAAAAATAAAACTATCAGCCCAGAGGCTACTAGGGACGAACAAAAAACCGGACATCCGAGACATAGAAACAATCACATCTTTTATATTAAATTGAAAAAGGTAACAAAAATTAGAAGGTATGATGCATAATCTTCTAATATACAATTATGCTCACACACAAGTTCTCTTTGTGTTGACCCAATAGTCATTTTAGCATGGATTATCTTGTCCTACGATGCAACTTGTTTCTAGCATGCACCCTAAAGAGATTCACCAACATCAAATATCAAGGGGTTGATCATTTCATTAGAGTACTTCCGTTGGATCGCATTGATTAGATTTTCGAATGGTTCGTCAATTCTAAAATGTAAGAAGAATGTTAAGTTTGAATTTATTGAAGAATGGTTAATTATCCTTGTTGTAGATGGCACCATGCTTATCAAATTTTGTCTTAATTGTACATTTATGACAACAAACAACTTCTATCCAATGTGGTAGCACAAATTGTCAATGCTATAAATGAAAAATTCTAGTTATTCAATGAGGTCCAAATAAATCAAGGTTGAATGGAGTTTAAACAAAGTCAATTGTAAGTAGAAAAAGCCTTTGCATATTTTTCTTAAAGATCCACTAATATAGCAAATTTGTATTTCACACTTTGATAGATAAAACCAATTGTATATACATAATCTTAGCAATTTGTCTTAGAATTGTACCTATATACTACATTAGAATTTGTCCATTTGACCATTATATAAATGCTAGACTAAATAACAGATTTTTCCTTACTATAACCTATATTTTATTTTAATGGGCATGCAGTACTCTTTAGCTTTCAACAAACCCTTGGAATAAATGAACACGTTCCAATGTATAAATAATAAATTGAAAGAAAAATTGGGCCCACATGATGTTATTTTAGCTTTTATTAGTCGGCGGGAGCTTTGAATAAAAGCATTTCCAAAATAGCCAAAGTATTGTGAGTCCTTTACCACTCGTAGAAAGTAATGAGAAAGTACACCTTTTTAGTTTAAATGCACATTTCATTAAAATACGTTACGTAAGGGATAAGGCTATAGACCTTAATGAGTAATATATAACCCAATGTCTTCTACACCAACACATGGCAGTTGAAAAGTTTTTCCTAAGCAATTGGGAATTGCACAAATTTAGATGGTGTATCTACTAATTTAATCTAGGGGAAAGGACCCAATAGTTGTGCACCCTAACTTCACGCTTCTCAAAATCTTACTTGGAAATTTCAAATCATTTCGATTTTTTTACAACAGCTTACTTGGCAAGTCCCCTGCTTATAACTAAGGTTTTAGGGCCACATCATCAAATATGATGCCACATCAGCATGCTTTTTGCCAAGGTGTCCAAAACAACCCCCAAAAACGTGAGACCAATAGGCATGCAAAAGAGACCCCAATAGTTGTGTAGCTGACATGGCATCATCTAATTGGTTACTTTTTACAATATTAGTACATTTCAAAACAACTATTGGTACATTTCCTAACAACTGTTGGTACATTTCTTGACAAAAATTGATATTTTTTGTTTCAAACAATAGGTTTTATTTGTTCAATTTTTGGAACAAAAGGTA
Organism: Cryptomeria japonica; assembly: GCF_030272615.1. Lineage (NCBI taxonomy): Eukaryota > Viridiplantae > Streptophyta > Pinopsida > Cupressales > Cupressaceae > Cryptomeria > Cryptomeria japonica. The sequence continues at coordinate 774,403,447 of NC_081408.1, forward strand.
TCAACAACCCTCACAACAATTGGTACATGCTCAACTAATGGGTCCTTTCCCCTAGTATTACATCAATTTCTTGCATCTATAAATAAGTGAAAATACTAAACCTAGAACATAACAATAATTCAAGTTAAATTAAAGGTATAGAGAGCCTACTTAAATTTAAAAATAATGTATATTTATTAAAAATATCAAAATGATAGAAAACTTTCAATAATAAAATACTTTAAAAATCATGTACTTTTTGACTTACAAAATTTTTTAGAAGTAACATTTAAGATTTTTTTAAAATAATTATTGAGGAAGGCATTTTTATGTTAAAATATTATTATTGGTTGTGCAAAGATATGGACCCTAGTACTTTTATCTTTATCAAGTCAAGAAATAATTCAAATTGGACTTTTAGCAATATGTAATTATGTTATTGTGAACCTCTCCATCAACAATAGATTTATGTTTTAAAACATATCCCATTTTCGTCGGAATTTCGATGAGGACTTTCGACGAACACCATTGTCGTCGGAATTCCGACGAACGCGGGCAAGGTTTCAAAAAAAAAGGGAAATTTGACACAAATTGCATTGTAAAATTCGACAAAGCAAAAGAAATCCCATAGTTCGTCGGAAAATGCACCCAAATGAGTTAGTGTGTAATTATGAAAATTTAACAATATATAAATTAACATATCCAAGAATAAGAATTCAAATAATAGTAGATAGAAGAGAAGAAACAATACATGGAGAAAATCCTATTAGATACAAAACCCCACACTCCAAAGCATTAAATTGATGTATTAATTGGCAACAAAAAATGTTACAATACACCTATAGGCTAAGAGTCCTAACATGAAGATCTACATCTTGCTCTTCTAGGTGAGATTCAATAACATAACCCTACAAAGAAAAAACACTCGTACATATCAAACCAAACACCTAGTTAAATAGATGATGAACAAACTAAAAACCATGAGTGGTTTAGGAAAACCATTAACTATACCATAGGAGGTATGTTGCTCAATCCAAGACACCAAATTCTAATGCACTCCAATTGGTAAAGTGTCTTTCTAACTATTTTTAGCATATTCCTTGCATTGTCATACACATCACATTTGACTATCCAAGCTTGACACCCCAATTTTTATTATTTCAAACATCCAAAGATGCTCCATGACAAGTGATCACATCTATCAAAATTTTGCTCACAATTCTTGTAATCTCTCTCCTACATGTGTTATAGAATATGTCATACATAACTTCCATCACGAGGACCTTACAAATACCACATGACGTTGACATATGGCCAAACCATGTTAACTCAAAGTGAGATATCAACCTTCTCACATGAGGCTAAAAATCATTAAAGTTGAAATTTAGTCATCCTTCAAATGGGACACCACTCTCCCAAAAGAAGACAAAATCATTACCTAAAGACAAAATAGTAAGTGCATAGAAAAAAGTAATAAAATGAACATTAGGAATGCGGGGTTGAGACACCTTTCCCAACAATTGTCACCACCAATGCTTGGATGGATAGCCTTCATAGAGTTGACAAAGAGACTATTTATATTCATTTCATTTTATATGCATGTTTGGAAAATGATGCACTACACCTGAACCAATCATATGAACACCTAAAACTAATCAAAGTAGACACTCCTTTATTTAATACAAATACAAATTTAACTTACTTGGAAACTACATAGAATTTCTAATCAACATACATAGCAGTACATTACCTAAAAGCACTATTGTAAATGTTATTGCAATTTCCAATTTAATGGACAAGTTATATGGTAGATAGTGTATTTGCGTTTTGGTATTATCTCTATGACAATAATATTATCTTATTTCTTTTCTGCAGGTCTGAGGAATGAACATGTATCGATTTCAATGTCATTCCTTTTCTTTTTAATGATGTATATATATCAAGGCAGCCACGATCAAGTGGCACGTTGATCGGACATGTCTTTTAGACATGTCCGACCAAGATGTCACTTGGTCGTGACCGTCCACCGATTCACTTCGGTGTTTATGATAATAGTTCGGTATCATTTGCATATGTTAATAGTTCGATATAAACACACCCGATGATGAATCGGTGTCAAGGCATATTATGATATAAGCACACCCGATAATGAATCGGTGTTAAAGCAGATTATGTTATAATCACACCCGATAATGAATCTGTGTTAAATTAAACAATAACAATAACTAATAGCATTATATGCTATCGGGTTAATACCCCGATAGTATATTAATGCTGATTCATAAATGAATCGACATTAATATGCTATCGGGTTATCAGCCCGATAGCATTTAGATCGATGCTTAACATAGTTAAGCAGGTTGTCGATCTAATCCATATCCATTATCAATATCATAATCAAAATCAAGGTTACAGTCTGATAAACATATTCAGTTTAGATAATCTAATAGCATAGACGAATAAATCAAAACAGAGGAGATTAATGAGATAGGAAAATCTTATCTTGTAGAAGCTACTAATGCATTAACACTCCCTCTTAGCTTTGGAAGATAGTAGCTTGCATCACATTTCTTTTCCATAATGTCAGTCTCCAAGAATATATATCATCTATACATATGATATGAAGTACCATCAGGACATAAGATACAAATATAAAACATCACTCTAAGCATGTGACATAGAGTATCACCTAACCATGTGATATAAAAGATTCATCATTTTATAAAGACAAGATATCACCTGTACACGTGATATCAGTATTGCCTAAACACGCAATACTAAGGATAAACATATGAGGATGGTTAAATTCTCATCTTATCCAGGTTGTGATATGTGCACAAGAATTTTATACAATTGTTTTATCACAACACCATCATGGCACATCCATGACATACCAGAGATCTAACATGATAACTCATTTGAGAATCATAAGATCGTCACCTTATGATGTTTGCATACAAGTGTTCATAATCTGAGAGATTGTCACCTCTTAGATATGAACATAGGGGGTAAAACCCAGAATGTCTCAACATGACAAAAGAAGTTTACATTTTCAACATCTTATTTACAAAGCAAATTACCTTTCTATCATACCTAAACCCTTTCTGAAGTGATCAACCTTCACTTTGGAAAGTGGTTTAGTCAGAATATCTGCAGTCTGATCTCCTGTACTAACATATTCTAATTTGATCACATTTTTATCTACCATGTCTCGTACATAATGGTATGGGATCTCAATATGTTTGGATCTATCATGGAACATTGGATTCACTGAAAGTTTTATGCAACTTTGATTGTCGTAATGGATGATAGTAGGTTTCATCGGATTACCAAACAATCCCATAAGTAACTTTGTAAGCCACACTGCTTCTCGGGTAGCCATGGAGGTTGCAATGTATTCGGCCTCGGTGGAACTTTGCGCTACAGAAGACTGCTTTCTGCTGATCCAAGATATCATGGCTGATCCCAAACTGAAGCAGCACCCAGAGGTGCTTTTTCGGTCAGTCACACTTCCAGCCCAATCTGAATTTGTGAATCCGTGTAGATTAAGATCAACTTTCTCATACTTGAGACCAAGATTTAAGGTGCCTTATAAATATCTCATAATGTGTTTTACTGCGACCAGGTGTATCTCCTTTGGCTCACACATAAACTGACTCAAAGCATTTACTGCATAGCAGATATCTGGTCTTGTATTTACCAGATACATAAGAGACCCAATCATTTGCCTATATAGAGTGGGGTCAATAGAAGGTGATTCTGCTGCTGCTTCTTTAAGTTTATGAAGATTGGTTTCCATTGGAGCGGTCATGGGTCTGCAGTTTAGCATTCCAAATCTCTTTAGGATGTCCAATGTATACTTGCCTTGGTTTAGAACAATGTTATCATAATTCTGCCATACTTCCAACCCTAGGAAATAATGAAGGAATCCCAAGTCCTTCATATCAAATTCTTTGGATAGCTCTTTCTTGCATTGATCTATGAGGTGATCTTCTCCTATGATTATTAAGTCATCAACACATAAAATCATTATTAGCATATCACCTTTATTTTGTTTGTAGTAGAGATTAGGATCGTCATCATTTTTAGAGAAGCCTAGTTTTGATAGATATGTGTCAATTCTTTCATACCAGGCCCTAGGATCCTGTTTGAGCCCATATAGAGCTTTCTTGAGTCTACACACATTAGACTCTGTATGATGGATCTCAAACCCTTCAGGTTGCTCTAGGTATACTTCTTCAGATATCTCTCCATTAAGAAAAGTTGTCTTTACATCCATTTGATGTACCTTCCATCCCTTTGTTGCTGCAATGGCTAGTATAGTCCTTACTGAGGTATATCTGGCTACAGGAGCAAATGTTTCTTCATAGTCTATTCCTTCCTTTTGAGAAAATCCTCTGGCTATAAATCTTGCCTTATATTTTTCAATGCTGCCATCTGCCGCATGTTTGATCTTAAAAATCCATTTAGAAGAAACAACAAATTTCTTAGTTGGCCTAGGAACAATTTCCTATACATCATTTTTCATTATGGATTGATACTCTTCAGACATAGCATCCTTCCATACTAGATGTTTAAGGGCATATGTTACATTGTCAGGTTCATTTTTTGATAGATCATTCATAAGAGCAACATAGCTAGTAAATTTATTAGATCTTTTGCTTTCTCTGAAGGTTCTAGAAGGAGTAGCAAACCTCTGAGCTTCTTCTACTGTTTTGGTGGCCCATAGTGGTCTTTTCTTGAGATTTCTAGGTGAGTGTTCATTTTCATTTTCAGTTTCATCTAGATTCTCCCTCTGAAACTCAGGGGCAGGATTTTCATCTAAGTTAGAGGTACGAACATAGATTTCGGGTTCTATGAAGTTCTGAGCTCTTTTGAAAGCTAGGTCCTCCTCAAAGATTACATCCCTACTTAGTTCAATATTTCTTTGACCAGGTACATAGATTATGTAGGCTTTGGAGGTTTCACTATATCCTACAAACAATCCTCTTTTTCCAGAAGTCTCTAGTTTTAGTCTCTTTTCTTTAGGTATATGGATATAGACAAGACATCCAAATATTCTAAGGTGGCTAATATCTGGCTTAATTTTAGTGAATACTTCCTCAGGAGTTTTGTCCTCAAGATGGGAGTGAGGGCATCTGTTCTGTATATATACAGCGGTGCTGGATGCTTCTGCCCAGAGATTTGTGTTAAGGTTTTGATCTAGGATCATGGCCTTGGCAGCTTCAACTATAGTCCTATTTTTCCTTTCTGCTACCCCATTTTGTGGGGGGTTATAAGGTATAGTGAGCTCCCTCTTAATCCCATTATCTCTACAAAATTCTTTAAACGAATTTGATGTGTATTCTCCCCCATTGTCGGTTCGTAGGGTTTTAACTTTGTTTCCTAAGTGGTTTTCAGTTAGTGATTTAAATTCTTTAAACCTAGAAAGGATCTCTTCTGATTCTTTACTTTTCATAAAGTAGATCCAAGTCTTCCTAGAGCAGTCATCAACAAATATTACATAATACAAGAATCCCCCTAGAGAGGATACTGACATAGGTCCGCATACATCAGAATGAACTAATTCTAGAATTTTACTAGTTTTCCTAGTACTATTTTGGAATGCACCTTTGGTATTTTTACATAGGGCACATCCTTTGCATGCCCCTAAATGATCTTGCTTTAACTTGGGTAGACCTGTGACAAGGTTTCCCATTGAAGATAAAGCCCTAAAATTCAGATGGCCTAATCTTCTATGCCAAACTTCATTTGCATTAGTGGCTTCATGGATTAGGGCTAGGTTGGGTTCCATGCACAGTTCATACAAATAGCCCCATCTTTGTCCAATGGTCTTTTCCTTCTTGATGGAGGAGTTCCTTGGCCAAGCCAATACTCTGTTGTCCATGAATGTCACTCTGTATCCGTTATCTTCCAGTGCCGATATAAAGACTAGATTTCTTTTGATGCCGGGGACATATAGTACTCCTTCGAGCTGCAAGGATATGCCTATCTTCAATTTGATGGTGCAGGTTCCTATTCCTCTGACTGGATGTGTGGAGTCATCTCCGATGGTTACATCCTCATCACTCTCCTCTGTCATGGAATCAAGTACTTCTCTAAACCCAGTGATGTGCCTGGATGAACCACTGTCAATCACCCATGAGTTGATTTTGTTAGAAGCTTGGCTTGTGAGTGCTGAGTAGAATACGTATTTCCCGGAGTCATCTTCCCCTTTAGTCTTTCCTGCTTTGGCAAATGTAGCATGTTTCTTGGTTCTTTCTGGGCACTTTGCAACATAGTGTCCGAACTGATCACATCTGTAACATTGAATGTGAGATAAGTCCTTCTTTGAAGTATTCTTGCCTTAACGACCTTTTCTCTTTCTAAACTACCTTTTCTTGTTTTGCTTGGTGGAGTTAGTGTTTAGGACTTGTAGGTCTTCATCTATATTCTTATGTTTCATTCCCATCTTGTTCAATCTTGATTCTTCTTGGAGACAATCATCCCTTAATCTTTCAAACTTAGGATATTTGGACCTTGCACTGATGCCTTGGACGAATGTGCTCCATCCACTAGGCAACCCATCTAGAGCAATGAGTGTTAACTCTTTGCTTTGGATCTCGTAGTCCAGAGTTGCTAGTTCATCTTTTAGAACTGATATCCGCATAAAGTAGGCGTTGATTGTCTCCCCCTTGTTCATGGTGATATGATTTATTTCTCATTTTGATGCTAGAGTTCGACTTGCATTTGATATCTCAAATGTGCTTTCAAGTGCTTTGAACATTTTATAGGTTGTCTGATGTTTTCTTATGATGGGCATTATGTTGTTTCTCACCCCATCAACTATTATTTTTATTTCCTTTTCATTTCCCTCAATCCATGTTGTTTTGTCAGGTTCATTTTCAGGTTGATCATTTTTAGTTTGAACAAACGAATCCACTTTGTTCTCCTTTAAGATCATTTGAATTCTGAATTTCCAGGTTGAAAAATCATTGCCACCTCCGAGTCTGTCTTCGAATCTGATAGCGCTGGCCATTGGAGAAATATGATGTAGTATATAAACTTGTTCTTAAATTTGTTTCACGAAATTGAATAGCCTCAAGTTCGATCAACTTGGCTTTGATACCATGTAAATGTTATTGCAATTTCCAATTTAATGGACAAGTTATATGGTAGATAGTGTATTTGCGTTTTGGTATTATTTCTATGACAATAATATTATCTTATTTCTTTTCTGTAGGTCTGAGGAATGAACATGTATCGATTTCAATGTCATTCCTTTTCTTTTGAATGATGTATATATATCAAGGCAACCACGATAAAGTGGCACCTTGATCAGACATGTCTTTTAGACATGTCTGACCAAGATGTCACTTGGTTGTGACTGTCCACCGATTCACTTCGGTGTTTATGATAACAATTCGGTATCATTTGCATATGTTAATAGTTCGATATAAACACACCCGATGATGAATCGGTGTCAAGGCATATTATGATATAAGCACACCCGATAATGAATTGGTGTCAAAGCAGATTATGTTATAATCACACTCGATAATGAATCGATGTTAAATTAAACAATAACAATAACTAATAGCATTATATGCTATCGAGTTAATACCCCGATAGTATATTAATGCCGATTCATAAATGAATCGACATTAATATGCTATCGGGTTATCAACTCGATAGCATTTAGATCGACGCTTAACATAGTTAAGTAGGCCGTCGATCTAATCCATATCCATTATCAATATCATAATCAAAATCAAGGTTATAGTCTGATAAACATATTCAGTTTAGATAATCTAATAGCATAGACGAATAAATCAAAACAGAGGAGATTAATGAGATAGGAAAATCTTATCTTGCAGAAGCTACTAATGCATTAACAACTATCATACCCTTTGTAAAAAGACCATAATTACTAAAGGAGGAGATGAGAATGTTGAAGTTCGATTTGGGTGCAAGATTTTGTTGTTTACACTACTTAGGCTTGTAGTTCTTGAGTCTCTCCTCTCAAGCTATGATTGACCCTCCTAATCGGTTTTACTAAACAATATTATTTGTGATCAACAACAACATTGTTTCTTTCACGTCAACTTTAACGATAATATTATTTCGCATCAATTTCTCACACATTAATACTAACAACAATAATGTTTCTATTGTTCCCTAACATGTTAATAGTAACTATTTTTAATAATTGCAAAAAAATAAATATAATAGAGGAGTAAAATTGTTACTTCGACCACTGAATCACAAACAACAATAGCCAAAACGTTGGCACAAGAAAGAAGAATGTTACATGTTGCATTCACTTGAGCCTTGATAGCGTCTATCATATTGAATCCTCTCACTCAGTTTGCATTGGGTCCAACCATTTTTTTTTCTCATAACATAAGGGATGAGGTAGAGATCTTGTCCCACGTGACTTTGACAGAATGGATAGCTCTCAATCTTTGACCCTCAACTAAAGATATTTCAACCTAAAACTCATGTTTTTAGTCTCCTTCAAAACATACAATGAAAAAATAGACCATTCATCTTGAATTACAAGTCAACATCCACCATGAAAATACTATTTTATCTTATGACCAACGTGTACATTTACAGACCTAAAAACTTGCAGGAGTTATGAGCCAACGTGCACATTTAAAGACCTAAAAACTTGTTGTAGTCACTGTTCATTCACGTACAGGAAAACATGAGAGGAAAGTGATTATTGTTCATCTATGTGCACATCAACACACAAGGAAAACGATTTATACGGAACAAAAGATGAATTCCAGCCACTTGCATTTTGGACAATGCAAAAAAAATGCAAAACTCTTTCAAAGGCACCGTCTTTCCATTGGGAGAAGGGCCTTTCACTAACACAGCTAAAACTTCATTTTTATTGACTTTGTTGCAAAAGCTTCACACAATTACAAAACAAACAAGTCTGTGCAGGATTCCAATACGGCACTTTATCATGATAATGATATATGTGGAAGATTATCAGTTTTAATTTCTATATATCTTTAGTTTTGTTGATGTTAAAATTGTCTTCTTTTTCTTATATTAATCACATTTTTTTACATATCAGAAAATGAATTTAAAAAAGTAGTTTTGTCGATATTTTAAGAAACATATAAATTGTTCAAAAAACATCTATTGAAGAGCCTTCAATACGTCCCCCTTTCCATATTTTAAGAACTATAATTCATACATCTATCAAAAAACCTATAATTCATACATCTATCAAAAAACCTATAATGCAATTTTGAAGCTTAAGTCTATCAAAGAACTTATGATGCAATTTTGAAGCTATTCAAAATATGATGAATGGATCTATAAGAAATTTGTTTCTCTATGAAATTGGTTAGGTATAGTGTACAGAGTATTGTGGGATCTATAGAGAAATGCATTTCTTTAATTGTAGAGAAAATTGAGTATAAATTTCAATAATACAAACAAATCTCAAACTTGGTTTGTGAGGAATTCTATCAAATGTGTACTAAGAATGGAACATTATAGATTTTTATTATTTAAAAAATCACAAATTCAAATATTAAGTATTTGTTTACAATAAAACACTGTGATAATTTGTTCTAATTTTTCAAACAAGCAACTAGGAGCTATCAAGTGTTGTTCTTGTTATCGCAAGCCATAGTTGATGTTTGGTTGTAGTGTAAGAAGACATGTAAATGATTTAGATACAAAACTCAACTACCTTCAACAAAGAGTGAGCATGAGTAGATACTTGCAATAATTATTCATGTGAATGACTCATTATAGCATAATGTACGATATGTTGATCCCATATTATGGTCATATTGTGATTGTGACTATTGGTGTTATATACGACACTTAGATAGTTGAGATTGTTGGATCTCCATCAGATCATATCAACGACTATATTTAATTTTCTCTATGGCTGGAATGAGGTTTGGATGTTTGGTTGATTGCTAGTGTTAAAGGTGTGGGCAACTTATTTGGAATTTACATGCTATATAGTCTACAAATTGATATACTTTGTAAGAGAGATGTATTGGATTGGTTGTTCTTTCCTATGAAGATGATTGTTATTATCTTTTTTCTTGTGAACTTTTATCCAATAATAATTTATCACATAAATCTATGTTCAGATGCATTTTGTGATTTATGACACATGCATATCCATGGTTTAGATATAGTTTAATGTGTTTTCTTATCATGTTAATTGAATTAGTATAAGATGAATAAATTTCATCACATAACATTAAGGTTTTGCAATGTCCCAATTTACAAATTAAATGTAACATGGATAAAATTCTCAACAATTTGGAGGATAAGTATAAAGACTGTGAAAATCATTGTATAAATCAAACTATAAATTTATGATAACCTCATTCCTCGCTTTGTATTTCTCCCATCTAATCCATTCCCCCGTCTATAGGAATTGTTTAGAAGCCACATCCCCTTGGTTTGTTGGCATTTGCATGAAGATTGCATTAATGATATGTTATGTTGTCATTGATGTCAATTAACTGGTTATGATATTGTTGTTATTGTCTTGTAACCGGTAGGAAGAACTTTCTGAAGGACATTGTAAATAAGTATGTAAGTTTGTGAGTTGAACTGGTAACCGGTGTAAAAGGTTAAACCCTATATATGTATTGTAACCGGTAAACCCTACCAGTTATTTTTGTTAAACCCTAACCGATTAAGGTTGTTGAATTGGTTAGGTTGGTTTATGATTTGATGTTGAGTGGTAATGATGGTGACACGTATGGTCATTGTATGAAGACAAGTTCAAAATGTTTTGCCGCATTTTTTTGTCTAGGGAATGAGCAAAGTGTATTGCATCTAATGCAAAGCGCATGATGATTTACTGAGCTCAATGAAGCGGTAATCAATGAGGGGTTGAGGTTTTCTTGATTAATGTGTAAAGATTGCCATGTAATCCAACGATCATACTTGAACCGACTTGTTTGTAATCTCTATGAGAGAATTAGGTTTTTGTTGTGTTATTAACCTAATTGATTTGTTTATAAGGTCGATGAAGTTGTCTAGTTGAGAGAGTTGGCAAAGATTAGTTGAGTGTGTGGTTGCCGAACCAAATGATGAGTCTGCAGTTTGAGTAAAGGCAAATAGGAGCTTAAAAGGATCTGATCAAGCAAGTGTAGTGCTATTCAGACAGATCAAGCAAACTCCTGTTGTTTTTTAACAATTACAACAGAATTGAAATCCCCTAACCGGGTAATCTCTAACAAGCTTGGTTACTTATTAAATCCTCTAACAAGGTGATCCATTAGATTGGATTTTCAAATCCTCTACTGAGGTTACTCCTTACAGGGTATTGCTTCTAACAAGGCATTTGTAGTCAATCCCTTAATCGGGTGATTCCTAACAGGATCAGTTCTTAACAATACTTTTGTAAAATCATTAACATGCTTTGCTCCTAATAGAACGAACTTCAGAAGAGTTCAGATATTATCTTGTGAGTCCCATCTCACCATGGTTTTTACCTATTTGGGTTTCCATGTCAAAAATACTTGTGTCATGTGGTGAATGTTTTTGTGGCTATGATCTTATGGTTGATTTGATTAACTACTTAACTATTTTGATAAGTCATGATAACTGGATGCATTGAGAAATGAAGTATGTTGACATATGATAAAGCATTTGGATGTTTACAAGTTTAATATTGTTTACTGTTAAGTTAATGTAACAGTCAAATGGTTTTCTTATGAGAATTTATCTTGACAGTGGTATTTCATTGATAAGTTTACTTTGTGTGATTGAGATTGAGATTGGGAAAGTTTGTATCAGTTTTTCTATTTACTGATTCACCCTCCCCCCTCTCAATAATCTACCAGATACTTATTCTTTCATCATACCATCAATTGGTATCAGAGCATATCAGGTCCTCTAAGGTCCAAGCCTAACAACTTGAGGAAAAAATCTTGTAGATCATGATGAAGAAGGAAGGTCTGAAGTTTAACAGAGAGAACTATAGGATATGGAGCGACAAAATGAAAATTTACATAAAGAGTCAGTGAAGCCAGTATTGGGATCATGTAGATACTAAGTATATTGAACCCATTGGGATTCTGACTAACGATTAGAAGAAAGAGCAACAAGAAAATCATCAAGCATTAGAGGCTATTATCAATTCTTTGTCTGATGCAGAATATGTAGATGTTCATGGTCTTGAAACTACATATGAGGTATGGAAAAAACTTGAAGAGATTTATAGCGGTGATGAACATGGCCTATTATTTTATTATTATTATGTAATTATGCTATTATGAACCTCCCCATCAACAATACTTTTTATGTGTGGATTATTTCATGTTTCTATTATTTTTATTAAATTTTTTTTTATTTGTCATTTTTTGGTCTCATAGAAATTATATGGTTTTGTTTTTTCCATTATCTTATGTATATATTTTTTAGAATTTTAGAAAAAAATTACAACTCATTTAACACAAGGTAAGATTTAATTGAAACGATTTATAAATTTTGATTGTATTATAAAATAACATTTTTTAATTTATTATATTTTTTCCTTTTAAATTGATCTAATATAAACATATTTATATTGTAATTTTTTAAAGAAAAATAAATATTTTTTATTTTTTTTAATATGGATAAATATGGTTGTTTTTTATATTAAAAGCAACCAAAACAAGGGGACTAACCCAAGATAAGAACAAAGAAACAGTGGTAAGCCAACTGTTAGTAGATCATCAGCAAAATTACAACCTTCTTACTTTCCTTTATCAAAAACCATGGTCATTCTACGTAAGTTCAACATAAATATAAAAGTATTAATAAACATTTTAAACATTTGCCACGCAGGGCAACAAGTAGATAAGTTCAAATATAAACAAAAAATAAAACTATCAGCCCAGAGGCTACTAGGGACGAACAAAAAACTGGACATCCGAGATATAGAAACAATCACATCTTTTATATTAAATTGAAAAAGGTAACAAAAATTAGAAGGTATGATGCATAGTCTTCTAATATACAATTATGCTCAGACACAAGTTCTCTTTGTGTTGACCCAATAGTCATTTTAGCATGGATTATCTTGTCCTACAATGCAACTTGTTTCTAGCATGCACCCTAAAGAGATTCACCAACATCAAATAACAAGGGGTTGATCATTTCATTAGAGTACTTCCGTTGGATCACATTGATTAGATTTTCGAATGGTTCGTCAATTCTAAAATGTAAGAAGAATGTTAAGTTTGAATTTATTGGAGAATGGTTAATCATCCTTGTTGTAGATGACACCATGCTTATCAAATTTTGTCTTAATTGTACATTTATGACAACAAACAACTTCTATCCAATGTGGTAGCACAAATTGTCAATGCTATAAATGAAAAATTCTAGTTATTCAATGAGGTCCAAATAAATCAAGGTTGAATAGAGTTTAAACAAAGTCAATTGTAAGTAGAAAGAGCCTTTGCATATTTTTCTTAAAGATCTAGTAATATAGCAAATTTGTATTTCGCACTTTGATAGATAAAACCAATTGTATATACATAATCTTAGCAATTTCTCTTAGAATTGTACCTATATACTACATTAGAATTTGTCCATTTGACCATTATATAAATGCTAGACTAAATAACAGATTTTTCCTTACTATAACCTATATTTTATTTTAATGGGCATGCAGTACTCTTTAGCTCTCAACAAACCCTCGGAATAAATGAACACGTTCCAATGTATAAATAATAAATTGAAAGAAAAATTGGGCCCACATGATGTTATTTTAGCTTTTATTAGTCGGCGGGAGCTTTGAATAAAAGCATTTCCAAAATAGCCAAAGTATTGTGAGTCCTTTACCACTCGTAGAAAGTAATGAGAAAGTACACCTTTTTAGTTTAAATGCACATTTCATTAAAATACGTTACGTAAGGGATAAGGCTATAGACCTTAATGAGTAATATATAACCCAATGTCTTTTACACCAACACATGGCAGTTGAAAAGTTTTTCCTAAGCAACGGGAATTGCACAAATTTAGATGGTGTATTTACTAATTTAACCTAGTATTACATCAATTTCTTGCATCTATAAATAAGTGAAATTACTAAACCTAGAACATAACAATAATTCAAGTTAAATTAAAGGTATAGAGAGCCTACTTAAATTTAAAAATAATGTATATTTATTAAAAATATCAAAATGATAGAAAACTTTCAATAAAAAAATATTTTAAAAAAATCATGTACTTTTTTACTTAAAGAAAAATTTAGAAGTAACATTTAAGATTTTTTTAAAATAATTATCGAGGAAGGTATTTTTATGTTAAAATATTATTATTGGTTGTGCAAAGATATGGACCCTAGTACTTTTATTTTTATCAAGTCGAGAAATAATTCAAATTGGACTTTTAGCAATATGTAATAATGTTATTGTGAACCTCTCCATCAACAATCGATTTATGTTTTTAAACATATCTCATTTTTTGTCAGAATTTCGATGAGGACTTTTGACGAACACCATTGTCGTCGGAATTCTGACGAACGCAGGCAAGGTTTAAAAAAAAAGGGAAATTTGACACAAATTGCGTTGTAAAATTCGACAAAGCAAAATAAATCCCATAGTTCATCGGAAAATGCACCCAAATGAGTTAGTGTGTAATTATGACAATTTAACAATATATAAATTAACATATCCAAGAATAAGAATTCAAATAATAGTAGATAGAAGAGAAGAAACAATACATGGAGAAAATCCTATTAGATACAAAACCCCACACTCCAAAGCATTAAATTGATGTATTAATTGGCAACAAAAAATGTTACAATACACCTATAGGCTAAGAGTCCTAACATGAAGATCTACATCTTGCTCTTCTAGGTGAGATTCAATAACATAACCCTACAAAGAAAAAACACGCATACATATCAAACCAAACACCTAGTTAAATAGATGATGAACAAACTAAAAACCATGAGTGGTTTAGGAAAACCATTAACTTTACCATAGGAGGTATGTTGCTCAATCCAAGACACCAAATTCTAATGCACTCCAATTGGTAAAGTATCTTTCTAACTATTTTTAGCATATTCCTTGCATTGTCATACACATCACATTTGACTATCCAAGCTTGGCACCCCAATTTTTACTATTTCAAACATCCAAAGATGCTCCATGACAAGTGATCACATCTATCAAAATGGTGGTCATAATTCTTGTAATCTCTCTCTTACATGTGTTATAGAATATGTCATACATGACTTCCATCATGAGGACCTTACAAATACCACATGACGTTGACATATGGCCAAACCATGTTAACTCAAAGTGAGATATCAACCTTCTCACATGAGGCTAAAAATCATTAAAGTTGAAATTTAGTCATCCTTCAAATGGGACACCACTCTCCCTGTAGACGCCCAAAATTGTCCAGTCTAATTAAATAAATATTTTATTTATTTAAATATCTAAGCTTAATTCTTCTATTAATTAAATAAATCTTTATTTATTTAATTAATTCATTTATCCTCTTCTAGCCTTATTTCTCATTTAAATAAATACTTTTATTTATTTAAATTATCATTTTCCTAAATTAAATATCTTATTTATTTAATTATCCCACTTCCTCTATTAATTAAATAAATATTTATTTATTTAATTAATTCATTAACCTTTTCTACCTATGACACATGTCATTCATCTCTTAATTCATACACTACCTACCCCTTTCATTATTTTATTATTTCTTTTACCTACCCTCTAATCATAGCCGACCTCCTTTTACACCTCTCAATCTTATCCCTCCATTTCATATTGTGTCTTCTTGTAGCATCGTAAATTGTACGCACTTGCTAGGGTGGTACAATTTCACACCTAGTTTAGCACTCGCCTTGGCGCATTTTGCATTTTGCATTACATTTCCCCTTTAGCACTTAATTAATTAAATTAATTAGGTCTAAGGTTCTATTTTATCATCTCCCATATCATAAAGTTGGGCCCTTTCATTAAAGTGTGCCCTTTTCATTTTATTCCTCCTATACATCATTTAATCAAAAACCCTAATTAGGTCCTATTTTGAACTTGGGGGCTTGATTTCGGGGGTCAAAACATCTCGAAATCACCTGTAACTTCGGGATTCTCTCTAAAATCATCATATCCGACGGCCCTGAAAATTTGGTGAAAAGTTGTCGGGACCGTGGCGCCCGGTGCACATGGTCCCGGACATTTTTCCCGAAATTTTGGGAGCACGATCCAATCATAAAATAAAGATTAACCCCAAGAAATTGGCGGGATATTCAATCTCTAGGTCGGCCTAAAGTTGGAATTAAGACCTAGGGTTTCATATATAAGAGCTCTCTTTCTTCATTTGAAGGGATCCGATTTTTGGCTTTCAAGGACCTTCTATGCAACGAAAGGGCAGATCTTTGAAGACTTCAACAACATTCAACATCCTTCTATCAAGCATTTATCAATTTCATTCGTCCATTTAGGGCTTGGAAGACATTGAAGAACAATAGGAGATTACCGACTGAAGATTGGCTTGTACTCCTCCCTTGAGGGTTGGGTATGATTTCATGTTGTTTTCATGTCTTTGCATAAGCTTCAACATATCCTTTATTCATGCTTTAGATCACTTTGCATCTTGATTTAAAGCATTTACATTATCATTTACAAGCAATTAGGGTTTACTTTCTAGGTTGCTCTAGTTTGCTTTCTTGCATTTAAGGACCTTGCACACACACTAGGTCTGCACACACATTACTTTTACAATACAACTTGGCTATTCGTGGAGGTGGAAATCACCAAAGCGGGGGTTTGACTAAGGCAAAACCCTATATAGCCGCCCAAAACACTTTTCAGATATAAGTGCAGATTTCGGGATTCAGACGACGCCGCAAGTTGCAGATCCGAAAGAAGCAGACTGAGATAGAACAACACACCAAATTCCAGCCCAGAAAGCTAGGACAGGGGCGTGGGGCGCCCTGGTCCTGCCAAGACAGGGGCGCTGGGTGCCCTGGTCCCTGGGACAGGGGCGCTAGGCGCCCTGGTCCTTCTGGCAGACATCAAGTTTCAGCATTTTGACAGCTTTTCAGGTTGCAAAACAGCAGTTTTCGGAGCAGTTTCAGGGGCAGAATCAGGACAGTGGCGCCCACGCCCCCGTCCCGAACCATTTCAGTCAGATTTTAACTCCGGGTACGCATTTGCATTCTTGTCTTGTCCTTGTGTTTACATCTTTCCATCATTTAAGTTCAATTCTGCAATCTTGTCATTAGTCCATACTTGCACTTTGGGGTTAGGGATTGAACTTGCATCATTTCATCTTTAAATTACAACAAAGGAATAGAAATCCTAATAGGCAGCCCGTGGCTCTCTCTTCCACAAGAAGAAGTAGCCAATTGTGTGATACCTCTAGGCTCTTTCGTATTCCACAAGTGTGTGGTTGAAAGTGAGATTAGGGCATGTTTGCTTAGTGTCACTTTTTCTCCCACACATTTTGGTGAACCCGACGTGAACTCCAATCTTCTCTAATTCTGATTTATGTTTTCAAATTTGAGTGTTTTCAAATTCAAATTTGTATTTAAAAGTTTTAATTTCTTGCAAGATTTAAAAATTTAGAGGAAATTTTTGCTAAAACCCTAATTTTTCAATTCAAAGTTGAACTTGTGGATAGCTTAATTGGGATCAATAATTTCAAATCTGATTTAGGAACTCATTTGAATCATAAATTTCATTTTCTAAATCTACATTCTAAGTGCTTGCATTGGTTAAAATTGAACATTTTCTTCTATTTTGCATGTGTTATCATTTGAAAGAGGAAAATTGTTGTCATGATGCATTCATTTCATAGATGTGATAATGGGTTAGCTTCCCTTGTTTCAATTTTTCCATCTCCTAAAGAACTTCCCCCTATCTATAACAACATTTTAGTGACTAAAAGAGTTTCTAACAATCCCTTTGAGACTCTCCCATGCTCTAAGGATGAAGTCTTTAAGAGTGATCTTGATAATTCTCCTAAAATGTGCCCTTCCTATTTAGCTATCCTAGAGGAAGAGAATGATATCATAAACACCTTTCTTAATGTTACTTCATCTTCCCTACATGATGCCTCTCTAAGTGAAAAGGCATTGATGGACATTGACTTATTTTCTCCTAAAGTTGGTCCTTTCAATGGGGGCATGTTAGTGCAACAAGAGGTTATGAACACTTCTTTCAAAGATCTCCTTCCTAAGCATGAATCTTTGGAGAAATATGTTCATGTTCCTCCTAAAAAACACTCCCTTCATGAGGATCCTTTTGTGCAAGAAGATGACATTATCCCTACATTTCCTATTGATGGCATTTCCTTTTCTAACAAAATTCCCACTAGAGATGATGAATTAATGATAAATGCTTACCCTTCTCCTAAAGTTTGTCTTACCCATAAGCATCCCTTAGAGAAAGAAAATGAAATAATAAGCACTTTCCTTAATTCTCTCTCCCCTAAAGATCATATTGAACATATTTTGAGGAAAGAGGATGAGTTTAACACATCTATTGATGCTCTCCCTTCTAAGGATGAGGAATTAATAAACAATGTTATCTCCTCTCCCGAAATTGACAATACTTCAAACATTCCTTTCAACAACTTCACTATTTGGGACGAACCATTAGAAGAAGGTGTAGATTATTCTCTCTCCCTTGATAATTTCTCACCTTCCTTGAATCTCAATTATTCTCCCTCTAAAAATAAAGCATCTCCCTCTCCTCAACTTGGTTCTACTCATAAGGAAACCCTAGTTCAAAGCAAGATGGTTAACATCTCTTTCAAAGATCTCCCTCTCAAAAGTGAGACTTTAGAGAGTAATGTTGATCCTTCTCCTAGAGAGTTTACTCCCCAGGTAGATCCTTTGATGATAAAGGATGATATGACCTTTCCTAGTATTACTCTTCCTACTAGAACATCAATGCCTATTCCTTGTCTCTCTCCTAAAATTGATTTAATCCATGATAAGATTTTAGTGCAAGAGAAGACTATCAATAATTCTTCCAACACTTTTGTTCATTCCTCTAAACCATCCTCAATCAATTTGATACATGTGAATGAGACACCTAACAAACCTCTCTTCACTATCCAAGGTGCTTGTCCTTCTCAAAATTCTCAACCTTTAAATAAGCCTATCTTAGTGGTTCAAGGTGGTTATGCTAATGATTCTTTTTGCACTCCTAAGAAACCTATTATTACTATGCAAGGAGGTTATTCTACTAAGAGCCCTTATGAGTATGCTAAGCAACTGACTAGAGAGAGTTATCATGCGGTTGCTCATACCTATAACACAAGAAACAATAGGCAACCTAATCCTCCTCCAGTTAGCCCAACTTCGCTTCCTCCTTCCCAACCTATTCTTCCTCAAGCTCCTCGGATTTCACAAGTTCTTGGTAAGGAATATGATCTCATAGAACAACTTAAAACTACTCCTGCCAAGATATCCCTTTGGGATTTGATCCAAGCTTCTTCTGCTCATCATGGAATGTTACAAGATGCCTTGAAAGATTTGAATGTTCCTCCACCTAATACATCTAGTAATATAGTGTCTTTGGTTAACTCTATGATGAATCCTAAAGCTCAAATTGTGTTTACTCAAGATGAGTTGCCTACTAGTGAAATTCAACATCAATATGATCCCTTGATGATTGTGGTTATCATAAATGACACTGCTATAAGACGAACACTGGTAGATAATGGCTCTAGCCTTAATGTGTGTAGCATTAATCTATTGCATAAGATGAATGTGGATACATCCCTTATTGAGCCTGACTCTCGTCCCATTCGAGGCTTTGATAATGTGGCTAAGTCTTCATTAGGTATTATCACCTTACCCATCACAGTGGGACCTGTTACTTTGCCCACTCCTATCCATGTTATGTCGGGAAATCTAACATACAACTTGTTATTAGGGAGACCTTGGATTCACGGTATGCAAGTTGTCCCCTCTACATTGCATAGACAAGTTAAATTCATTTATAACAATAAGACATATACCTTGATAGGTGATTCTAATTTTCAAGCTTGTTTGCAAACATCTACTTCCAAAGGGAGTTCGTTTAAGCCTTCCTCTTCTAGTAATGACTCTTTGAACAAGATACCTATGGATGAATCATCACCCTCTAATAATCAAAATTCTTTGGATGAGTCTGAAGCTCCCGAAGAAGATCCTTCTCGACTTGAGTCTACACATGAAAAGGCTTTTGATCTTGAGAAGGTTCTCGCAGAAGATGATTAGGGATCTCTTGACTTTAATCCCACCTTTGTAGGTGAGTATAGGGTTCCTCCTAGAGAGCTTAAAGTTAAAAAGAAGGAAGAAACTAGAGATCAATCAGTCTTACCTGAACCTATGAGTAATAATTTTGTGGCCGCTTCTCAAACTTCTTCTCCTCACACTTCTAATTCTGAAGAGTTTGATTCTTTGTCTTATGAAAAATGACCTTCTCTTTCTAAAATTGCTGATTGTTATGGTCGTGGTTTTCGCATTTTTGCTAAGCATGGGTATCATGGAAATGGTTGTGGCGCTCATGAACAAGGGATAAAAGTTCCTCTAGAGACTAATTTTCACAATTATGCCTTTGGACTCGGCTATAATCCCTGCAAACGTACCAAAGCATCTAAAAGACCATCTCTCAATGTGAATGCTATATTTAGTAGTGATGATGATCTCACTTCAACTAAATCATCTTCTACTTCTATCAACTCTCATTCCCCTCATAAGGAAATCTTGGCGATGAACAAGTCTCTTTATGACTTCCCTCAAATTTCTAAATCTACTTATGAATCTTTATCTCCTATTCATCATAAAGTCCTTTCCTCTAGGGATAAGGCTCTAATAAATTACACTCATCCCTCTTCTAAGATTTCTTGTGACTTTTCTTCTTCAATTTTTGTCACTTTATACATGTTTTTGATCTCACTTATAGTTGAGCATTTAGCATGTCATATTCAAATACCTCATTCAATCTATCATGTCTTTAAATAACATTAATGGTTGTTATGTTGCTCATCATTATGTGACATTGGTAGCTCATTTACTGGGGGCTCATTGTCATTCATGATGGTACAATTTCAAGTGCAATCATATTTTTGAAGCAACATAATAGCCTAATTTTCTTGTTCCTATGGGGACAAGAGTGATTTCATACATGTCTTCTTTTGCTTATGTCCAAATCTCTCCCTAGAAGATTGTGTAAGTCCTTCTCATTGTCCTTATCCTTGGGAGGCAATGATCTTTCCTTATTTTTATCTAAGGATCCACTTTTTCCTATTTTGTGGATGGTGTGGACTTTATTACTTGATGTTATGCTTTGTACGCATTTGTTGTTGTTTGTTCAAGGATTCTCTCTTACAAGAGGTGTAAGTCCTTGACTACAACATCTTTTGCACTTGGTAAAATACATCCATAACGAATTCACTCTCCCAATTGGGTTAAAAAGAGTGTCATCCTTCATTAAGAATCACTTTCACCTCACAAAAGAAGGAAGTATTGCATTCTTATTCTCTTCTTTGTCTTATTCTAGAAGATGTTATATTTGTCTAAGATAGTTCCTCTCGGGGATAGGTATCTTTTATACAAAGATCTCTTCTCCTTTAAGGATCTCCTTTACACATACTACAAGATATCCCTTTTCAACTATCTTATCCTTGCTTAAAGAGTGCGAAACTCTCTTGCTTGGATCTATGACATTGTTGCATTTTTGGGGTATCTTCTTTTGTGATGAAGGTAGGTATCCTTGTTCTACTTTGCTTATGACATAAACATTACACTTTTTGAGCAATGGGTCATTCTCGGAACCAGAGCACAGACTCTTAGAGCGAGATGTCACGCTTTTGTACTATACATATACAGGTTGTAGCATACTCGGGCATAGACTCCTATGAGATGCTTCTAACCTCACTTACACACACATGCACGAGGTTGAGTGGAACTAGCGGCATAAGGCTAGACTTTCTCACTCTCCTCCCTTACATGGATCACCTAGACAGACTCTAGGGGCTAGTTTTCCATGTCCTTTTTCCCATGGATCACCTAGACAAGATCTAGGGGCGAGAAGTCCATGTTTTCTCTCTCACTATTCTTCTCATGGATCACCAATGTGTGTATTCATGCTTTTTTCCTTTCTTTTCTTCTCTTTGCATGTTGTTTCCATTTACATCCTTCATCTTGTGTTAGAGAACTCTCAAATCCTCACACTCTTTGTTGTGTTGGAATTGAGATTTAGTCCTCTTTCTTACCAAATGATTCTCCATTAGTTTTTGATCTCATATCAAATCTTCTTGTGAGCATTTGTCATCAATTTTCTTTAACAATTCGAAGTGGTAAACATGATACCCTGTTTCAACTCACTAAAATTAGCAAGCCGAAACAGGGGGGGGCATATAGCTACCCTCGAATTTTCATCACCTTCCTTAGTAAGCATTAGGTGATTTTGTGATCTAACATGTGGTTTTGTAGGGTGCGGTTCCTAACTGTGTACTGCAGATGCCGCTGGGGGCTTCGTTCGACAGACTTATGGATATATCCTTTTTCAAATAATGTTTACTTTTCTATACTTTAGCTTGCATATGCACGTAGTGTTCATATGACTGCTAAAGTGGGGGCTAAATGTAGCGTCATAAATTGTACGCACTTGCTAGGGTGGTACAATTTCACACCTAGTTTAGCACCCGCCTTGGCGCATTTTGCATTTTGCATTACATTTCCCCTTTAGCACTTAATTAATTAAATTAATTAGGTCTAAGGTTCTATTTTATCATCTCCCATATCATAAAGTTGGGCCCTTTCATTAAAGTGTGCCCTTTTCATTTTATTCCTCCTATACATCATTTAATCAAAAACCCTAATTAGGTCCTATTTTGAACTTGGGGGCTTGATTTCGGGGGTCAAAACATCTCGAAATCACCTGTAACTTCGGGATTCTCTCTAAAATCATCATATCCGACGGCCTTGAAAATTTGGTGAAAAGTTGTCGGGACCGTGGCGCTCGGTGCACATGGTCCCGGACATTTTTCCCGAAATTTTGGGAGCACGATCCAATCATAAAATAAAGCTTAACCCCAAGAAATTGGCGGGATATTCAATCTCTAGGTTGGCCTAAAGTTGGAATTAAGACCTAGGGTTTCATATATAAGAGCTCTCTTTCTTCATTTGAAGGGATCCGATTTTTGGCTTTCAAGGACCTTCTATGCAGCGAAAGGGCAGATCTTTGAAGACTTCAACAACATTCAACATCCTTCTATCAAGCATTTATCAATTTCATTCATCCATTTAGGGCTTGGAAGACATTGAAGAACAATAGGAGATTACCGACTGAAGATTGGCTTGTACTCCTCCCTTGAGGGTTGGGTATGATTTCATGTTGTTTTCATGTCTTTGCATAAGCTTCAACATATCCTTTATTCATGCTTTAGATCACTTTGCATCTTGATTTAAAGCATTTACATTATCATTTACAAGCAATTAGGGTTTACTTTCTAGGTTGCTCTAGTTTGCTTTCTTGCATTTAAGGACCTTGCACACACACTAGGTCTGCACACACATTACTTTTACAATACAACTTGGCTATTCGTGGAGGTGGAAATCACCAAAGCGGGGGTTTGACTAAGGCAAAACCCTATATAGCCACCCAAAACACCTTTTCAGATATAAGTGCAGATTTCGGGATTCAGACGACGCC
Source organism: Cryptomeria japonica (assembly GCF_030272615.1). Classification (NCBI taxonomy): domain Eukaryota; kingdom Viridiplantae; phylum Streptophyta; class Pinopsida; order Cupressales; family Cupressaceae; genus Cryptomeria; species Cryptomeria japonica. Next base: position 774,427,080 of record NC_081408.1, read on the forward strand.
GCAAGTTGCAGATCCGAAAGAAGCAGACTGAGATAGAACAACACACCGAATTCCAGCCCAGAAAGCTAGGACAGGGGCGTGGGGTGCCCTGGTCCTGCCAGGACAGGGGTGCTGGGCGCCCTGGTCCCTGGGACAAGGGCGCTGGGCGCCCTGGTCCTTCTGGCAGACAACAAGTTTCAACATTTTGACAGCTTTTCAGGTTGCAAAACAGCAGTTTTTGGAGCAGTTTCAGGGGCAGAATCAGGACAGTGGCGCCCGCGCCCCCGTCCTGAACATTTTCAGTCAGATTTTAACTCCGGGTATGCATTTGCATTCTTGTCTTGTCCTTGTGTTTACAGCTTTCCATCATTGAAGTTCAATTCTGCAATCTTGTCATTAGTCCATACTTGCACTTTGGGGTTAGGGATTGAACTTGCATCATTTCATCTTTCAATTACAACAAAGGAATAGAAATCCTAATAGGCAGCCCATGGCTCTCTCTTCCACAAGAAGAAGTAGCCAATTGTGTGATACCTCTAGGCTCTTTCGTATTCCACAAGTGTGTGGTTGAAAGTGAGATTAGGGCATGTTTGCTTAGTGTCACTTTTTCTCCCACACACTTCTATATAAGGAGATGCTTCCTTAATTATCAAACCCTAATGAGCTAATCACTCTAATGATGTATCTTAACTACTTGAGCAATTGACTACACTACGATCCTACTTGTAACCACATTCCGTTCTTTGTTGAGCTCTTGTGCACATAAAATCTGAGAGCAAATATATCAAACAAGATCAATGGAGATAGGAAGAATGGAGATCAAAACCCTATTGGACATGTGATGGTATAATCTTTGTGATTTCATTTGATTTGCATTGTCTTAGGTAATCTTCATATGTTATGGTGGATCTTTGTTGTTGTTAGGCTAGGGTTTTGTGGTTGAATCTATTTAGCCTTTCAATATTGTTATTATTGTTATCCATTTTCACCATATACATTTTGGCACACCCGGTGGGACTCTTGTCCCTTTTTGCATTTAACATTTTGTTGCAGATTTTGTATTTTGAAGTTGCAGATCTGACGTTTTCGGCAACATTTTGATATTTCCACGTCTGCGTACTTTCGGATCGCGTTTTTGATTTTCGGGCGCTTCTGCGACATCTGGAATTGCGTCTGTGTTATTGGCAATATTTTATTTTGCAGGTTCTAGAAAAAGCGCGTTTGTGTTCTCAAGTCGTGTCTGTGATGTTTTTAGCCGCGTCTGTGTCCAGGAAGCGCGTCTGAGTTCTGTAGTCGTGTCTGTGCATCACAGAACCGTGTCTGTGTCACTAAGGCGCGTCTGTGTGGATGGTAACCGCGTTTGTGTTCACCATTTTTGAATTTTGGGTTTTTGTTGATTCAGTTTTCAGATTTTGCATTTAGGGTTTCAGATCTGGTTTATTTTGAGCTAACATTTTCAGATCTAGCTAACAAAATTGGTGCAGCTTGTCTTGGAAGGCTAAATCATTTGGTTGAAGGCCCTTATTTTCACAAAGTCTTTTGGGTTTAAAATTTACCTAACTTGTGTGCTTGCAGGAAGGGGTGATTATTTGAAACAGTCCAAACTACTAACAAATCTTTGTTGCAGGACCTTGGCAAGGATTTTTGGATTTTTTTTTGTTGTGTGCCTTGTTTTCATAGACTAGCAAACACTTCAATTGGTGCACTAAAATTGAATCATTGTCTTTTGTGTCTTGAGCAATAGGCTCTTTTTGTTTAATCTTTAGAGGGCCTGTCTTCCCGTGTGGTCATTAGGACTACTAGTGAGAAGAGAACGACCCAAGTGGTAGCAAAAGAAAAGCCATCTTCTTCCAAACCACTATAAATAACTGTATTCATGGTGGAAACTATGAATAACGTGTGCTGATTAGTTCATACCGACACTATGTCTTCCCATAAACCCGTTTGATCAAATTTATTTGATCAGTTTTAGGGCGTAACCCCTACCGGCTGGGAGCCTTCTGTATTTACAGAGCTGAAAGTGCTGCATGTATGGCCACATGAGCGGATGCCCTTACTAGCACCTTTTTGTTTTAGAAGCCCAAATCCTTCTAGTTGTTGGGGCAGGAGGTCGGACCTCTGGTAGCGGCCCACACACATACGGTTCTTAGTAGAGATACAAAGTTCGCCACGAGGAGTTTTCGTGGGACTGATGCTTGGCTGACCCGAGAAGTGAGTGCCGAGGGTGGAGCCAGTGAGTTCAAGCATCTAAGTATCTGCTTTGAATAGCGTAGCCTCGGGGGTAAAACCCCATGTGGGATCAACAACTATTGTCTTGGCCAGCCATAAGAATTGTGCTTGACTTATGTTAAACATTCAAAACATTCAAGACCAAACAGCAAAACATTGTGTCTTTTGTGTCTTCAAGGGTATGCAAAATATTTTACATCAAACAACACACTTTTCTTGGAGTCATTTTGAGTCTAGACACTTGCAAACATTGAGTCCTCATCAACATTGTGTCATCTTGTCATGAAAAAACAGTCAAACAGTCAGATTTGGTCACAACAAAACAACTTCACAGATTGGAAAAATTGCACAAAATTTGCAGAAATGCGTCTGTGTCGGGCATAATAGCGTCTATGTTGTTTAGCCGCGTCTGTGAAGGGCAGAAACGTGTCTGTGTCCACAAAAATCAACATTACACTTTGCAAAAAAAATCTCAAAAGCGCGTCTGTGTTAAACAGAGTCGCGTCTGTGTCGGGAAACCGCGTCTGTGAAGTATACAGGCGCGTCTGTGTCTAGAATTGAAAAACTGTTATAGTCCAGCAAGCAAACACAGTCAGTTTCGGAATTCTTGAGCTTCCTAGGTCATTTCTCTAGGGTTTCATTTAGCAGTCAATCTGTCTTTGGGTCTTACAAAGTACATCATTGCTTTACATCTCACTTTACATTCACAATTGTCTAAACTTGAGTCAAAAGGTCACTTGCTTGTCCTCACCATACTTTGTCAACACACTACATACAACAACACTTTGCTAAGTGGTCCCTCATCAAGGTTTCTTACCTTTGGGTCTCATTTGGTCTTACTTAGAGTCAAGGTCAACTTACCTCATCAAGAGAAACTATCCTCTCTTTGGAAGTCACACCTACTCTACTACATACATACTTGGTCTTACACTTTGGACATTGCAAGTACACCTTAGATTCATTTACATTCCATCCAACTCTTAGTCTTCCATACTCTTTCCATTTTTCATCTAGTCTCACATATCATGGTCAATACCTAGTTCATGGTTGAAACCCATCTTCAAAAATCTATGAGAGAAACTAAAGAGGCTCAAGAGTCCGTAAACATGAGTTCTTATGAGTATGACAATGATATCTTTTTCAATTCTGATCATACTACATTACCTGACATGGATGCCTATAGAAACATTCCAAATGTTGAGAACATGGACACTATAAACAACAATGCTACACAAAATGACAATGTGGACAACTTTTCAGTACATTCAGCAGATGTGGAAGAATCCATTATGAATCCCCATTTCAATCGACTAGTTGAGGAAATAATGAGGAGGGATAGACAATACTTCTTACAAATGATGGCACAAAGTGGAGCCAAGATACCTCATGATTTTGACATGTCTCAAATAATGGAAAATCGACCTTTGCAACAACCTCACCCCAATATGGATCAAAGGAGACCTAATAGTGGAGGAAATATAGGACCACACATGGTACCTAAATCACCATCAGCTTTGCTTCAAAAACCAAAGGTCCCACATACACATGGTCAAGCATACGATACTCACTTTCGTAGACCATTATGGAAGTCTTATGCAGACAGATATGCTCAATCACATACCAATGCTAAGGATCAACCACCAAAGCAATTGGATATTCAAAGGCATGCTCAAAATTTGGACACAAGGAAACCTCATGTCAAATTTGGGGGCAACACAATAGAACATGACATGCCTGTAGAGTATGGTATACATGGACAAAATAGATATGGCGTTCCTCAACATGAATCTATACCAAGTGGTCCATATACACAGCATTACTATAGACCTCCTCCATATGAACATGTGTATGATAAATATCATCCATATATGCAAAATGCTCCTCCTCCAATTGGTGCCTCAAGCATGGGGTACGGTCCAAGAAGTCGATCTCCACCTAAGAGCAATTTAGAGCAACAAATCAGGGACTTACAAAAGAAAATGGAGGACTTAAATACACCAAAGCCAACATACACAATGAGAGACATATGTCCTTATCCATTTGACAAGAGCATTCCAATGCCTCCATTTCCTACACACTTTGTGACGCCTAAATTTGATAAGTATAGAGGAAAAGGGGATCCTAAGGCGCACATAAGATAGTTTTTCACAGCCTGCATTGAGGTAGCAGTAGAAGAGACATATTTGATGAGATTATTCCCACAAAGCTTAGGCGATCAAGCTATGGAATGGTTCTCCCAACTTCCACCTGGAATTAAGTCATGGGGTGACTTAGCAGAGGCATTTTAATCAACATTTCTCCTACAACATAGAGACAGACATACCAGTCACTACTTTGTGCAACACCAAGCAAAAAGAGGGAGAGTCTTTTGCATCATTTTTACAAAGATGGAGAAATCTAGCCAGCAGATGCTCTTGTGAAATTCCACAAAAACAAATGGTAGAGATGTTCACACAAAATGTTAACAAAGACATTGGCTATGATCTAAGGAAAGCTTGTTTGTCCACCTTCAAGGATGTCATTGAAAAAGGCTTAGCAACAGAAAAGGTCCTAATTGAACAAGGAGTTATTAAGATATTCAAGGAAAACAAAGATGACTTTAAAGGAAAAGACAAGTCAAGATTTTGGAATAAAAACAAGAACACAGTCAATGATGGTGTTGTTGATGCCAATACAGTGCGACCCAAATTCATTTTTTCTGGATCAAGTTCTACAAACAATCAAGTGAATACTCAAACAACTTCCAGATCATGAAGGAAGTACACCCCATTGGGAGAACCACTTGAGTTAGTCTTCAAGAAGCTAGTGGCAAACAAGATGATCACAATTCCAGATTTCCCGCCATATGAACCAAAGGTTAAACCAAATTGGTGGAATGATGATGAGTATTGCGAATTTCATAAGAGCAAGGGTCATAAGACAAGAAATTGTCATCGATTGAAGAACATCATACAAGATCTCATTGATAGAGGTGACATTGAGATTGAGGGACATTCGTCTAATCAAGAACATGAGATGTTTAAGGAACCATTCCCAAAACATGACAAGGGAAAAGCTAAAGCCACAGAGGATCAAACCAATTATACCAGAGCATCCTACAACTATGATTCAACTATCAATCACATTTCGATGGACAATTACATCTCTACTATTATCATCAAGGACAAAGCGTCTGAGAATTCTACCCAAAGACCCAAGATTGTCTTAAAAGGTGTTGGATCTTCTTCTGAACCTACCTCTGAATGTCATGTTACAACCCACCGAGGTAAAATAACTTTGCAAGGTGCTCCAACTAAAAACACTGCTTCTTCATCAACCAAACTTGAGTATGACCTTGTAGAACAGTTAGGGAAGACACCAACACTCATTTCAATCCTTGAGCTATTATGCATATCTCCCTCACATAAAGCCATTCTTGACAAAATCTTGAGAGATAATGTCGTTCCTATTGATCTGAACGTGGACCAGTTTCAAGCCATGGTGGGATACCTTTCTGTTCCACATTCACTTACATTCACAGAAGCCGATGACACCTTCGTAAGTCAGCCACATAATGTACCATTACACATTGAAGCCTTCATACACAAACATCAAATAAAAAGAGTCCTGATAGATGGAGGAGCAGGTCTAAACATTTGCACATTAAGCACTATTACACAATTGGGATATTCTGATAAAGCTGTGAATTCTATAAATCAAATCACCATTAAGGCATATGATGACGAAGAGCGTTCATCCAAGGGCACAGTCACCTTACCTCTCAGAGTTGGGCCAGTTACAAAGGATGTGGTTTGTCAAGTCCTAGATTTAAATCTCACTTATAACATATTGCTAGGACATCCTTGGATTCATGAAATGAGGGCAGTCCCATCCACATATCACCAATGCATTAAGTTTCCTCATAATGGAGTGGAAGTAACAATTAACGGTGATCCTAATCCATTCATATACTGCAATAACCTGAAATCAAAGATTGAGACCATCATTCCCAGTAATCGTGAGGCTGTTCCTTCGTTGGCATACATTGATCCTGAGTCATTAAAACCTTCAACATCAAAACAAGGTGAGCTTAAAGGCAAGTTTCAGGACAAAGGCATGGGGGAATATACTTTCAATCAGACCATGTACTTACGACAAGTCATGAATTCCCCAAAAGAATATGGAAGACCACATCCTAACAAGCAAGTATCCATCATGATGCTCAAATGGGACCCTACTACCTTTCAAAGATGGGGTGAACTAGAAGAGGAAGATTTATACAAAATGCTTTTTAGTGACAATGAAGAGGAAACACAAGACCACATCAACCTACCATGTGAGAAATATGCTCAACACAGGCGCAGAAGTCTCCAGAAAACCCTGCACGACCCTGTTTTTGGGTTTTTTGGCCTGCAAATCAACTTGAAAGCACTCAAAAACACCATAAAGAGATCAGAAGGTTAGTGTTCACGTCGGGTTCACCAATTAATGTACGTTAGGAAATAGGAAATCATCACAAGACAAGATAAACGTAATAGCTCAATCATAAAAGCACAATTGCAATGATCTATCCTAAACAAAACTCAATAGAGACATGAAATAAAAACATTCAAAATTAAAGACATATGCAAACCAATAGCAGATTTGAATGCTCCTTCATGCGGCTCCATTGTTCTTCTTTCCTCTTCAAATGGTTTGGTTGTGGATCTCACCTACAAGTGCACACACACAATTGAAAGCAAGTAGACAAGATTTTTGATCAAGAGTACTAGAAGCGTAAATTCGATAGTCTGATTACCAATTAGCTTTGATTGATGAAGATCATCCAATTTATAGAAGAATTGGAGAGATGACAAGATTATCATGATTCAATTCAAATGGAAATTGCAAATCAATTATGTCAATTATGACAAATTATGACAAATTATGCACTTTCTATGCAAAATTTGTTGATTGATAATTTATGACAAATTATGACAACTTCTATGTCAAAATTGATTGATTGTCAATTATGACAAATTTATGACAAATTGACATGTCATTTCCATGAATTTAGGAGAGAAATAGAAGGAAATTGAAATTAGGAATTAGAAAATTAGGAAATTAGAGAATTAAGAATTTAGGAATTAGGTAAATTAATTAATAATTTGTCATTTATTAATTAATTCACAAAGAAGAATAATTAGCCAATTAAATGAACATTTAATTGCAATGAGAAGACTTAGGATAAATAAATAATTTATTAATCCTAGAGGAAGAAATGACAAACCAGGTTAAATGATGAAATCACGAAACCCTAGAAGATGAATTAGGCCTTGATGAAAGATAATTGATATCAATCATGATTTGATTTTGGATTGATAAATGACCAATGTGATAAATGATTTGATTGATAAATGCGCCAATTGACGAGGAACAATGACTAATTGATCCAAATTGACATAATTGAGACAAACAACGATCGATGACAAATCGATCACAAAATGACAAGATTGACAAGAGGACAAGAATCGATGACAAAATAGATTGCAAAATGACAATATTGAAAATGACCACGATCAATGACGAATCGATTGCAAAATGACAAGATCGAACATGACAACGACCGATGACAAATCGATCGTTAAACGACAAGATTGAAAATGATAAGGATTGATGATAAATCGACAAGATTGATAAGAGGACAATGATCGATGACAAATCGATCGCAAGATTGACAAGAGGACAAAACCCTAATTAGGATTGACGATGTCCAAAATGATGACAAATGAGTACGCACATTGATGTGACAGGATAAAATTGATCAAAATCATGATTGGATAGTGTTGTTGACAAGACCAAATTCGAGAGCGAGATGAATGAAAAATGTAGAAGAATGACTCGATGTTCGCAAATGATAAAAACCAAGTGCGTGACATAGGAGAAATGTTAATGCGACGCACAACCTAAAATGAGGCAATGTGTAAATGTTAAAGTATGACTTCGCAAGCGTTGACCATTTTTAGCTGTCTACATTTTGCCCCTCTTTGAGACAATGCGATTTTAAGCGTTGTTTCAAAGAACTTAATGAAAATGCCCCAGACAATAATAATGACATATGTATGCCCCCTCGAGGAATTGGCCGGAAACATGCAGAAAAGAGGCCAATTGATCGATAAAAATGATAGGATTGAATGGACTGACAATCGGAGATCGGATGCATGAAGGACAAGCAATTGAAGATGCAAAAGACCGTGACCAACATAAGATGGAGAGGGTGCACGTCCATCTATGCACTGACAAAGATCTATAAATGAGACCAAGAGAGGGAAAATTGCTCATTTGCACTAGCCAAGGAGGAGAATTTGTTGCTCTGGACAAGGACATTTGCAGAGAGATGGCGAACATTCCAATGGCGGATCACCTTGGGGAACATGTATGCACATTCAGATGACCGGACGATGTAGGAGCAGTGGTATGAATCTCAAAAACCCATGTTTTCAATTTCATGAATTTTAATTGCTTGCGGGACATTGCGGGGCCCACAGGGGATGCCAAAAAGGACTCCTGCGCTTGTGTAGGGCGAATCCTGCGGTTGTGTGGGGTCTTCTGCGCTTGTGTAGGGAGACACAGGCGCAAGTTACTTGACACAAGTGCAGGTTACCTTACACAGGCGCAATTGTGCAATGGGAACTCAATTTTGGGCCAAAACATCATGCAAATGATCCGAAAAGGGGGGATAAGGGTAGGATAGGTCAGATTAGATGAAAAACACCCTGATTAGACATGAAAATGAGGAAATACAACCCGTAGGAGCAAACCCTAAAACTGACAAAATTTGCCCCAATTGTGATGCAGAGTTGACAGTATCCGTTGATCACACGGGAAAACCGACCAGATTGCTTCATGCTACGACATAGACTCAGGAGCACAGAGAGAGATACCTTAGCAGGACTTGGGATATACTATGTCACATTCATGCCCGAGATTAGGGTAAACACAGGACTACTTACCGCATTGGCAGAGCGATGGCATTCAGAGACTTCCTCATTCCATCTGGCGACTGGAGAGGCGACGGTGACACTGGAGGATGTATGGCGTATCCTTCGCATTTCGATTCATGGAGAGATGATAGAGTATGACCCAGTGATAGGGAGAGATGCATTGTGCAGATTGTTTGAGTGCGACGCAGAGGATCTGGATATCGTTGAGAGGGAGATTGGCTGGGAGACCATGGCATCAGAGTATGATGGACGATATGTGGTGATAGCCGTGGTGATAGCATGTCTACTAGTAGGAGACAGACGAGGACATGGATTCCCTATTGGATGGGGAAGAGTGCTGGAGCGGATGGCGATAGAGGGGACAGTGTACACATGGGGACCATGTGTACTGGCTATGCTGTATTTTCAGTTGCATCAGATAGCATATTAGGGAGTGCAGACTTTGAGTTGTGGAGTTACACTGCTACAGGTATGGGCATTTGAGCACATAGCCATATGTCGACCGATCACAGATAGACAGGTAGTACCACACCGACCATATGTGTATTGCTATGGGGGAGCATTGAGACAGGGTCCTTTTGGATACATATTATATTGGCAACATGAGCTAGATCGACTGAGAGAGTTCATATGGAGGCCATATCGTGATTGCCCGGGATGGTCAGATGACAGTGATGAGCTACCATATTGTAGATAGGAGAGGTACTTGATTGGGTGACCAGTGAATCGTCAGAGAGTAATTGAGTTGTACCTACCAGAGAGAGTCAGACGACAGTTTGGAGAGAGGCAGGATGTACCTAGGAGGACTGCACACTTTGCCCGATCTCATAGAGAGACGAGTTAGTGGGGGAGTATGATTTAGCCACACACAGCATATGCGGACTTCTCACAGCTACAAAAGAGACAGTGGGATTGGAGATTAGATGTGGCGGATGCCGGGATGATAGATGAGTATGATAGATGGTTTGCACAACGACGACTAGTGCCATTGACAGATCCGGATATTCCAGTACCGAGGCGACAGGAGGACTTCCCACTCACAGGAGAGGAGGAGGGAGATGATGAGGACGAGGAAGATGAGGGTGGGGATGAGGATGATGGGGATGATGGGGATGATGAGGATAGAGACGAGGATGGTGAGGATGATGAGGATAGAGATGAGGATGGTGAGCAGGAGGCTGTAGCATCGTAAATTGTACGCACTTGCTAGGGTGGTACAATTTCACACCTAGTTTAGCACCCGCCTTGGCGCATTTTGCATTTTGCATTGCATTTCCCCTTTAGCACTTAATTAATTAAATTAATTAGGTCTAAGGTTCTATTTTATCATCTTCCATATCATAAAGTTGGGCCCTTTTCATTAAAGTGTGCCCCTTTCATTTTATTCTTCCAATACATCATTTAATCTAAAACCCTAATTAGGTCCTATTTTGAACTTGGGGGCTTGATTTCGGGGGTCAAAACATCCCGAAATCACCTGTAACTTCAGGATTCTCTCTAAAATCATCATATCCGATGACCCTGAAAATTTGGTGAAAAGTTGTCGGGACCATGGCGCCCGGTGTGCACATGGTCCCGGACATTTTTCTCGAAATTTTAGGAGCGCGATCCAATCATAAAATAAAGCTTAACCCCAAGATATTGGCGGGAGATTCAATCTCTAGGTCGGCCAAAAGTTGAAATTAAGACCTAGGGTTTCCTATATAAGAGCTCTCTTTCTTCATTTGAAAGGATCCAGATTTTTGGTTTCAAGGGCCTTCTAGGCAGCGAAAGAGCAGATCTTTGAAGACTTCAACAACATTCAACATCCATCCATCAAGCATTCATCAATTTCATTCATCCATTTAGGGCTTTGAAGACATTGAAGAGCAATAGGGGATCACCAACTGAAGATTGGCTTGTACCCCTCCCTTGGGGTTGGGTATGATTTCATGTTGTTTTGATGTCTTTGCATAAGCCTCATTATATCACTTGTATTCATGCTTTAGATCTCTTTACATCTTGATTTGGAGCATTTACATTATCATTTGCAAGCAATTAGGGTTTAGTTTCTAGGTTGCTCTAGTTTGCTTACTTGCATTTTAGGATCTTGCACACACACAAGGTCTGCACACACACTACTTTTACAACACAACTTGGCTATTCGTGGAGGTGGAAATCACCAAAGCGGGGGTTTGACTAAGGCAAAACCCTATATAGCCTCCCACCATACCTCTTCAGATATAAGTGCAGGTTTCAGGATTCGGACGACGCCGCAAGTTGCAGATTCGACGGAAGCAGACGGAGACTGAACTTCACACCAAATTGCAGAGAAAAAGACCAGGACAGGGGCGTGGGGTGCCCTAGTCCTGCCAGGACAGGGGCGCTGGGCGCCCTGGTCCCTGGGATAGGGGCGCTGGGTGCCCTAGTCCTTCTGTCAGACAACAATTTCAACATTTTTCTGACAGCTTTTCAGGTTGCAAAACAACAGTTTCAGGTGCAGAATCAGGACAGTGGCGCCCGCGCCCCCGTCCTGAACATTTCCACTCAGATTTTAACCCCAGGTACACATCTGCATTCTCCTTTTATCCTTGTGTTTACAACTTTTCATCACTTAATCTCGATCTTGCAATCTTGTTACTAGTTCATACTTGCACTCTAGGGCTAGTAGTTGAACTTGCGTCATTTTATCTATCATTTGCAACAAAGGAATAGAAATCCTAATAGGTAGCCCGTGGCTCTCTCTTCTACAAAAAGAAGTAGCCAATTGTGTGATACCTCTAGGCTCTTTCGTATTCCACAAGTATGTGATTGAAAGTGAGATTAGGGCATGTTTGCTTAGTGTCACTTTTTCCCCCACACAGAGGCATTACAAGACATACCCATAGAGCCAGAGACAGCTAGGACAGAGGAGATGGAGATATTCAGGGCTACCATAGCAAGTCAGCAGGATCACATTGCGACTTTAGAGAGAGAGCATGAGCAGTTCAGAGCGGAGATAGCCAGACTCACAGCGGCTCAAGACACAACAGTTGCTCAGGCACAGCGAGAGGAACAGAGAGTCACTGAGTATATTGGGTCGATTCGGGATGCCAGTCTATGGGAGCTAGGACAAATGTTGGTAGAGACCGGAGAGGAGATATGCCATTGGAGGACACTATATGAGAGTGCAGTTCCTCTAGAGCAGAGAGCACCTTCATATTGGGCATGATCGAGGACAGAGAGCAGGGCACGCCATCGGAGGTCATTGAGCAGCATGGGGGTGAGTGGACCGATGAGACCACCACAGCCAGGACCAGGAGGGACATCATCCGCAAGACCTTGCAAGGATGAGGAGGACCGAGGGAGCACCCAGTGATAGAGGCACGTGCTCCTTAGACAGACAGTAGACATTATGTAGTTTGACATTTTGTAGTCAGCCTGCGGGCCATACTTAGGACAGACAGCCTGATGTTGTACTCTGATATTATGATGATATATGATATGCATCGATATGATGGGATGCAATATGTTATGACATATGTTATTTTCCATGTATGGATGACTTATGCACTATTGATGTACCTTTGTGGAACATGTATGGATGTTTTTTTTTGTTTATATGTTTTTGATGCATTTATAATATGAAATGGATAAAATGCTTGATATGGTGCTTAATGTAATGCAAATGTACTAACCAAATGGATGCAAGATGCAGCATGCATGTGCGGGGAAATCGGAGCACTAGACCGAACTGACTATCTGAACTGACGGAAGAAATGTTAGAAGAAAATGAGACAGAGGACAGTTAAAAATGAAGAAAAACTTGCTTTCAGTAATGCACTTTGTAGGTGAGAACCTTTATTTTTATATAGCAAAATGGATGCGTAGCATCATGGTATTGAAGGCTAGAGCTGAAATGCAACCCTTTGTGCAAAAGACAGACACATCACAGACAAACAACAATCACAACAATAAAAGAAAAGGACCATGAACCATCCCGGTCACTCTAAATCACTCAGTGACATCATCAAGCAACATAGGAACATGATCAAAGCCAAAGATAAATCAGTACAAAGATAAGATGCACAAATTCCAACAAATCAAACAAACATCTTGATCTTCATTGTCAAAAGTTGAAAGTGCGGATAGGATGATCATGCTGTCTTGTTTCAGGGAATGTGATATCCCGTCTAAGATAGGACATAGTCTGGTTTCGAGCATACCACACCCTGTATAAGATTCATGATAGTGTGCCATGGACGAATAATGTTGATGCTAATGTTCGATTGATAAGACAATGTTGATCAGTTTGAATGTCTGATTTGATTGAAAAGTTCATCTGTTTATGCATGATTTCATTAAAGCACAACGTTGGATTGCGAGTTGTTGGATGGATGCTCAGGGATCTGTCTATGCACAAAAAGAGATCCTTTATTGACAAAATGCGTGTTTTTGGATTTTAATGTTTTTGAAATGTTTTTGTGTTCATTTTTTTCAGGACTTTTTATGATTTTTAGGGATTTTCATTTTTCAATTTTTAGATATTTTTTTCAGGACTTTATTTGATTTTTTTGCTTGAAGATTTTTTTCAGGACTTTTTTAAAAATGTTTTTGAGATTTTTTTAGGACATTTTAAAATTTTTTTTGAAGATTTTTTCAGGACATTTTTAAATTTTTATGATCTTTTTTCAGGACATTTTTTGATTTTTATGATCTTTTTTCAGGACATTTTTTGATTTTTATGATCTTTTTTCAGGACATTTTTTGATTTTTATGATCTTTTTTCAGGACATTTTTAAATTTTTATGATCTTTTTTCAGGACATTTTTTTATTTTTATGATCTTTTTTCAGGACATTCTTAAATGCAAAAGTTCCAGTGATCGATCATGACAAGGGAATACACCCAATGCGCATCTAAAAGACATACATAGACCAGGACCAAAACATATGGACAAGGAACCAGGGTATGTAAGACAATGATGTTGACCAATAACAGGCCTGGAATAAGACATTGGGTCAAGACAAAGATAGACGTGAGAAACTGGCCGAGAAAAAGCATAGCTTAGAGGTCATGATAGATGACAGAGCAACGATCTCATTTTACACATGGCACCTGTTTGCCAGGTTTTCACCAAGGTACTTGCCCCAAGCGCTTGTTTGCCAGGTTTTCACTAGAGGGTGAATCATTTTTCTTTGCTCTTTTTGCTCTTTTTCTTTTTTTCTCTCTTTTTTTTTTTTTCTCTTTTTTTTTGTAATTTTCTCTTTTTTTCATTTTTTTTTTGTATTTTTTCAGGATCATTTTTGAAAAAGTACTAATAGAAAATTATGCCCAGTACTTGCGAAGATGCATGCTGTTTATAGGATCGGACAGAGGTTCACCTTCCGGGGTAGCAAGCTGATATGCCCTCGAGCCATATGCTGCAGTTACTATGAAAGGACCAACCCAATTAGGTTCAAATTTACCTTTGATGATGTCAGTAGACTGTGCATTTTTAGGGTTTGCCTTTAAAACCAAGTCTCCCACTTCGAAGTGTTGCCCTTTGACCTTCTTATTATAAGAGCGACAGAGACGGTTTTGATATGCTTGCAAATGTGTCAGAGCTGTCTGATGTTTTTCATCTAACATCTCAAGCTGATGCAGTCGAGAGACTCTGTGTGTCTCGTCATCAATCAGATGTTGCAAGGAAACACGCAAGGAAGGAGTCTCCACCTCCAAAGGTAAAATAGCTTCCGCACCATACACCAAGGAATAAGGTGTTGCGCCAGTAGATGTGCAGATAGAAGTGCGATAAGCCCATAGTGCTGGATTCAACTGTACATGCCAATCTCGACCAGCATCATTAACAACCTTTTTCAGGATCTTGATAATGGTTTTATTTGATGCTTCGGCTTGACCATTCCCCTGTGGATAGTATGGACTAGAGAAATGGTGTTGGATATGAAACTTTGCACAAAGCTCTTTAACATCTTTATTCTTGAAAGGACAACCATTATCTATGACTATGGCAAGGGGAACCCCATACCGGCATATGATATAATTCAGCAAGAATTTTGAAATTTGGACACCCGTGATATAGGTCATGGGGATAGCCTCGATCCATTTTGTAAAATACTCTGTGGCTATAATGATGAACTTGTGTCCATTTGCAGAGGTCGGGTGAATCTTGCCAATAAGATCCAATCCCCATTGAGAAAAAGGCCACGAAGATATGACAGAATGAAGCTCTTGGGCTGGTGCATGAATGTAGTTTCCATGAATCTGGCATTTGTAGCACTTCTTAACAAAATCATGAACATCTTTTTCCAGAGTGGGCCAATAATACCCAACATGAATCAACTTTTTAGCTAAGCTTAGACCATTGAAATGGCCCCCACATATACCATCATGAACCTCGTGTAAAGCCATTTATGCTTCGTCAGAATCCAAACACCTGAGGAGGGTATGGTCAAAGGAACGGCGATAAAGGGTGTCGACGATGATGACATATTTGGCTGTCTGTCGGATAAAGGATCGGCGTTGGTTAGTGGAAAGGTTGGGTGGTAAGGTTTGGGATTTTAAATATTGATAGACGTCATTGTACCATGGGGAGTTGGGACCAACAAGAACACACATCACATCTGCTGTCGGAATGTCAAAAGAAGGAACCAGCAATTGTTCAACTAAAAATTCACATTTGTCCATATTGTTTGGCATATTCAACATGGAAGCAATCATAGCCATCGCATCTGCCGACTTGTTTTGCATTCTTGGAACTTGATTGAAATGGATAGCCGTGAATTTGGTCTTAAAGAAATCTACCATATGCTTATAGGGAATAAGCTTTTCATCTTTTGTTTTGTAGTCATCATTCACTTGTCGGATGACTAATTGAGAATCTCCATAGACTTGCAAATGCTTGATGTTCCAGTGGACTGCTACTCGGAGTCCTGTGACCAGTGCTTCATACTCTGCAATGTTATTGGTATAGTGGAAAGTTATTCTGTAAGACTTTGGAATAGCGTCACCTTGAGGGGTGACAAACAAGATGCCAGCTCCGGACCCGAACTTAGTATGGGACCCATCAAAGTATAACTTCCATTCATTAGAGGATGTGAAAGCAAAAACTAATTCATCTGGAAAATCGATCAACATGGGATGATCATCAGAAATAGGAGCCTCTGCAAGTTGATCTGCTATGACTTGTCCTTTTATGGCCTTTCACTCCATATACTCAATGTCAAATTCACTGAGAATCATGACCCATTTTGCTAGGCGACCCGTCAAAGCTGCTCGGCTAAGCAAATATTTTAAGGGATCAATTTTTGCAACCAACAATGTTCAGTGGCTCAGCATATAATGTCAGAGTTTCTGCGTTGCAAATACCACTGCTAAGCATGCCCTTTCAATAGTTGAATAATTTAGCTCATAGCCTACCAGTGTCTGGCTGATATAGTAAATGGCTCGCTCTTTGCCATTCTCATCTTGTTGGGCCAAGAGAACTCCTAATGCCATTTCAGTTGTAGAAATATACAATAAAAATGGCTTTCCATCTATTGGAGGCATTAGAATAGGTGGCGACAACAAATATTCTTTAAGAGCTTGAAAGGCTGATTGACATTGCTCAGTCCATTTGAAAGCGACACCTTTATGCAATAGATGCTGGAATGGATGACATTTGTCAACCAATTGAGCTATGAAGCGGTGGATTGACTGGAGCTTTCCTTGCAGACTTCTTAATTGCCGGAGATTTGAAGGTGGAGGCATATCCATTATTGCTTTGACTTTTGCAGGGTCGACATCAATGCCTCGGTGAGAAACAATGTATCCTAGTAACTTCCCAGCTATGACACCAAATACACACTTCTTTGGATTGAGCCTGAGTTTGTATGTCTCCATTCGGTCAAAGATCGGGCCCAGGATGGCCAAATGACTATCTCTGGTGACAGATTTGCATAACAAGTCATCAACATAGTCCTCCATCAGAGTGTGCATGAAATCATGAAAAATTGTCGTCATTGCTCTTTGATATGTTGCACCTGCATTTTTAAGATTGAAGGGCATCACGTTCCAACAGTAGGTACCCCAAGCATAGGTGAATGCTGTCTTATGCTGATCTTCAGGAGCAATGCGAATTTGGTTATGGCCAGAGAAACCATCCATCAATGAAAGAATCTCATATCCAGCCGTCATGTCCACTATGATGTCTATGTTTGGCAATGGAAAATCATCTTTAGGGCATGATTTATTGAGATCCCTAAAATCTGTGCAGATTTTGATGCCCCCAGTTACTTTGCTAACTGGTACTAAATTTGAAATCCAGTCTGCATAATCAATGGGTCTGATGAAGCCCACATCTAGCAATTTTTTTAGTTCCACTTTGACCAAAAGAGCCACCCGAGGATGCATCTTTCTAAGTTTCTGTTTGACAGGCTTAGCATCAGGTTTTAGTGGTAAATGATGAAGAACCAATTCTGGATCAAGGCCAGGCATATCTGTATAGGACCATGCAAAGCTGATCTTCTTCTCAAGAAAGAAATTGACAAAATCTATTTTTTCCTGTTGTGAGAGAGAAGCGGCAAAATGAATGACCTTAGGGTTGTCAGGTGTACCCAAATTGATTTCCTCGGTCATTTCCACAAGCAATGTTGATTTGTCCTGACTTGATAGGGGTATGTCCACTCTTCCACCTTTGGGCGCCTCAGAGAGGTTTTCACCCACAGGTACGTCTTTTATTTTGACTTTTGTATCATCAGAGAGTGCCTTACGGTTTTCACCCAAAGATCTATTCTTTTGATTTTTTATTATTTCTTTTCTTTTTTCATTTTGATGACTGGAAGAGGGAGTTGACTCCCCAAAATATGCCGTGGAATTCAGGTCAATAGCAAATCCTGCCTTATGATCACCTTGTGGTATGCCTTCCCGTAGTCCAAGGAATTCTGCAATTGCTTCGTCATTTTGAAAACAGTCCAATGTGAGCGGTTCTTGTTGGTCATGTTGGATAAGCTGGGGGTAGATGAGGGCCATGTCATCATCAGTTGTAAGGAGAGAGAGGGCTGATATGGTAAAGATATGAACATCTGTAGTGTCACTATCCAAACTGCTTGTATCGGATTTGGAGCTTGGATCCCAAAATGTCTCTATCCAAGCATGAGGACAGGTTTTAGGAAGAGGAGTTATTTCATGTTTGTCTTCCATAGGCAAATTATCAGGGTCAATGAAAATATTATCGAGGGCATAGGGGCTAGAAGAAAAAGAACTCCACTCCCATTCATTGGATTCAGTCTCGGGTCGGGTATCCTCAGGTGTTATTTCATCGTCAGAATCACGCCCTTTTCTACACGTGGGCACTTTTGTAGATGTGGATCCAATTCACAATGGTACAAAACCTAACCCTAAAGTTGGAGGTCGCCTCTTGGGTATGACAGATTCTAGCCTTCCATTGTTGTTCAGGCCTAAGCCACTGCAACCATCATATCCTTTCTTTTGTAGCATAGTAAATCCTTTGCCATATCGTTCCACTGGCAATCTGACAGGTGGGGTCTTAGTTGGATCTTTATAAAGCCAATCTATGACATCATCCTCTACAGTTTCTTTGTCAAGTTCACCCCATCTTGTAAATGTAGTGGGAGGCTGATATTGAATAATGACCTTAGGTTCCTTTTGCAATAAATGCGGTTTGCCATATGATTTTGGAGATATTGGCAAATTCCCGATGAGGAATGTCTGATCCATTGAATATTCTCCACATCCTTGGTCTTGTATCTTCAATTTTCCTTTGACAGCATCTAACAATTGATTAGGATCCACATAGCTATGTGATTTGGCCTCTCTATTGATTGGGACTTGCCACTAAGGGGTATCCTTTAGAGTAGCACAAAATTGAAATGGATTAGGATCTCCCAGAATTGTTATCTCAGTTCCATTGTAAGGATATTTTAAACATTGATGATAGGTGGATGGAACTGCTTTCATTGCATGGATCCATGGATGGCCAAGGATCATATTATAAGGGAGATCAAGGTCGAGGACTTGCAGGAAAGTGTTTTCTGTCACTGGACCAACTCTGATAGGCAATGTAATTATCCCTTTGGATGGGCGCTCAGCATCATCATAGGCTTTAATTGTTATTCTTTTAGAAGCATCAATGTCATTTTCCGTATATCCAAGGCCAATAACCACTCTCAAAGTACAAATATTAAGACCTGCTCCGCCATCTATCAAGACTCGTCGGATTTTGCAGTTATGAACAAAGACTTCAAGGTGTAAAGGATCATTGTGAGGGAGCTTATCAGGTGAGATATCATTGTCAGAAAATACGACATTTTGGGAAACGGCTAAATGTCCAATCCGGGCTTGAAACTGGTCAACATCAATATCTGTCAGAACAGTGGACTCAATTAAAGCTTTATCCAGGACTGCACGATGCATGGGAGACATTTTCAGTAACTCAAGGATTGATATTTGTGCAGGTGTCTTTCCTAGGTGATCCAAAAGATTATACTGACTTGCAGGAGTTGGCTTGGAAGGAGCTGCAGGAGCTCCTTTCAGGACTATCTTGGATCTACGAGTGGTGACTGCACAAGAAAGATCTTGTCCTTTTATTCTCAGGGTAGAAACATACTCAGTTGATGCGCGAAAACAATTAATGACATTATTATAACCAGAACTTGCATAATTGGCCGTTTGGGCAGAGTTGGAAGAAGACGCTTTACCCTTGTCATGATCAAGCAAAGGAGTTTTGAAAATAGTATGATCAGTGTTAGAGGTCGGATGGGGTGGATCTACCTCAATTACTCCTTGCTCTAATAAATCTTGAATCATGTGTTTCAATTGGAAACAGGATGCAGTTTTGTGTCCTTTAGACTGATGATATTCACAGTACACATTATCATTCCACCAATGCGGTTTTACCGCTGGTTCTGCCTTGATATTTGGTAGCTTAATAAATTTTGCTTGTATCAATTGTCTGATTACCGATTCAATAGGCTCTCCCAATGGCGTAAATTGTCGAGGAGGCCCATCCCGTGATCGGAAGGGTTTGCGCTGCTGGTTTTGTTGTTGGCCTTGTTGTTGGTTATATTGTTGAGTATGCTGTTGTTGAGCATGCTGTTGGTGAGCATGCTGTTGGTATGGTGGCTGTTGAGTAACATTTCTCATTGGTGCTTGATTTTGTTCCATGGTTGACATATTAGGAACACTCAATTTCTTGATTGTGAATGGGGGTTGATTTGCATTCACCGCTCTTGCATCAACAACTCCATCATTAGTGACATTCTTGTTTTTATACCAAAATCTGTTTCTATCCCCCGAATAATTGGTGTTGTCATTGTTTTTATTGAGCTTGATAATTCCTTTAGCTACCAGAGCCATTTCAATGCTCATTCCCTTCTTAATGAGTTTCTCTATAGTACTGGGACTTTTCAATTTTAGCTCATACATCATTTCTGGGACCAAATTCTGGATAAATAGATTCACTTGTTGTTCTTCGGGTATATCAAGAGAAGAACGACTATACAAGCTTCGCCATCATTGCAAGAAAGTTACTAATGATTCACCTTGCTTTTTCTTGGTGTTGCATAAATCTGACATGGCCACATCACTGTTGATGTTGAACGCAAAATGAGATAAAAACTTTTGAGCCAATTCAAACCAAGTCTTTATATTTCCTGGCAGATGTGAATACCAATCCATAGCTTGTCCCGTGAGAATTCATGCAAATAAGTGGATTAAATACATCTCTTCATAGCTTACCTCAGTACATGCCGCGAAAAATGCTCGAATGTGATCTTTTGGATTGCCATGCCCTTTATATTTCTCAAAATTAGGTGCCTCAAAATGCTTAGGGAATGGAGGCATGTGTACACTCTTGTCAAATGGATTAGGACACAAATCTTGATCTGTATACAACTTCTTTGTTCCTTTAGTTTCTAATGCGTCAACTTTTTGTTGCAACTTCTCAAGTTGTTGCGCAATTGTATCAGAATTTAGAGGTCCATCATTAATCCCAGTTGGTATTCTTTGTTGATACATCGCATTTCTGATCAGTTGTTGATACTCAGAAATGGCCGTTTTTGGTGTTTCCGGCATATAAAGTTCTTGATATATCGCTTGTTGCTGTGGTTGTGCTATGCCTTGATATTGACCTTGTTGTTGTGCTTCTTGGAGCCTAGGTTGATATTGCAATTGAGTAGGTTGTTGATATTGCACAAGCACCAATTGCGGTTGTAAAGTAGGATAGCTTGTTTGTCTTGGCACATATTGTGGCACATGTTGGTGTTGAGGCTGACGGATCAGAACTTGTTGACTTTGTGCCAATTGTTGTCATGGTGTATATCCCATCATTTGTAAAAAACTTTGTTTAGATGCTTTTCGTTGCTTCTCCTTAGGATGGGGTATAGCACTTGCATTAACTTGCTGTGTTGTTTGTCCAATCCATTGTGATGGTTGCAAGTTTGTATTAACTTGTAATGGTGCCGAAGGCGCTGCAACTTGTTGTCGAATGCGAAATTGTTGTTGTTGCACATTACTTGTTTGCACATTCGATTGTACCCTTTGTATATTACTCAATTGTTGCAACAATTGTTGTTGGTGCAAACCACTATCTGTAGCTCTTTGTGTCGCCATTATCGAAGGATTGGTCGCAATAGTGTTCGGCAAAGATATTGAACTTAATGGGACATAAGAACTTTGTTGCATCATGGAATTATTTTGGACATTGGTGACATTAGGCATTCCAGTTGTGAAGCTTTCCTGCATCTTAGATTTTGATCCCACTTTATGCATGTAAGGAACCACTTCTTGTTGAGGGACAACTGTGAATACTTGCGTGCTCTTCATTTGATCTTGCGTTATAGGTGTTGTGTTGAATAGTGGATTATTTATTGTCTCAAATGGTGACTTTTGGGGAATAGTCACTGTCAATGCCTTTGAAGCACGCTTACTCATCAATGTAGGTTGAGTTGCTTGTTGTGCATTTTCTTCATTTGGATGCAGGGAAAAACTCAACAACTCACCACCTTGTTGTTCTTGTACATTGATTTGGTCACTTGAAGATGTCACATTACTCATCATGATAAGATACTTTTGTGGAAACATCTTAAAGACTTTGTTCAAGAACTTATCCATCTTTTTTGTTATCTTTGGATCTTGAAGGAACATGTCAACATCGTTAGAAGTATTAGAATTGGATGAAGAATCTGGTTGGACATTTGGATTCGTTTCTTGTTGAATGCCTTGATCTGAACCAAATCCTTGTGAGAGAGTTTGTTCTTCATATAATGTTTGAGTTTGAATGTCATGTTGCAGTTGTGGTTGATTCAAATTGAAAGGCGCACTTCCTCTTGGAGTTGGTGGAACACTCCCATGTCCTGGTTTCATAGGTACAAACACTGGTTCATATAATGGAGGTGGCCCAAGTTGAATTGTTCCATATGGTGGTAGAGATGTGTTTGATGAACCTTCAATTTGTACTGTTTGACTGGTTTGAAACTGCGAATTTGCTATGTTGTCCATGGGTTGATACATTGGTTCGCCCATCTTTTTAGATTTTGATCTTGTCTCAACAGGCATGTCACTTGTGCAAATGCAATGTTTTTGGAATTTTCAAAGATAATGTATGATATGCAACTAAATGCAAACTATGATTTTGGTTGTTTTTGAAGATTTTGACAAACTTTTGAAATGCAAATCTAAAAAGAGACCCTTAGGAAATTGGAATGATGTCTAGACCTCAAAGGACAAAAGGAATTAGGTGACAAAAGGACAAATGACAAAGTCTCCCCTATATGCTTGGATACTAAGCTAGGTTTGACCAAATGATATTAATAACAAAAGGACAAAAGATTTGATAAGGTCTAGACTTCTTAACAATGACTTAGGGTTTATCAAAGATTTTGATTACTCAAGTATGACAAAACCTAATTTTGACACTATATGCAAAGGGACAATTAATATGCAAGTGACCTTAATATGATATGATAATGACCTAAGCTTAATGAAGATACCTTGGGTATGAAAATATGAATGTATGACAATGGTATGACTTTAATGCAAGAGGACATATGCAAATGGATGACTCTTATTGATATGCAAAGGAGTATGACTTAGGTGAAACCTAACCTTGGTAACTGACAATGAACTTTGCAAAATGCAACCTAGGATGAACCTAAATGTAAGTGACATGGTTGTTGAGATAAGATTTTGAACAATATTTGATAACCATGTTTGAAGATGAGTTTTGAAGTTTGTTGGACCTTTGTTGGATGAATGTCTCTTGTGTTTAATCTTATGTTTTGAATCAATTTGTTTTTGCTTTTGAAATGGGATGCAATTCAACTTTTGACAAGCAAAGAATACAAGATATTACAACTTAGACTCAAGACAATCATACTCATTTCCACATTTCTTATGGTAGGCAAAGACATTAGGTACTTGAGAGGTAGACTCATTATGAGATTCAAGGAGAATACATAGATGCTTGACCCCATGGGCTCCCCTCCATGGCACTCACTTCTCAGGGCAGCCAAGCATTAGTCCCCATGGAAATCTCCCCATGGCGAACTTAGTATCTCTTCCAAGTATCTGAACTTGTCCTTCTCAAGCAACTAGAAGGGTTTTTGGCCTCTAAAAACAAGGTGTGTAGTAAGGATTTCTGTTAAGCATTACTCCTTGATGTCACGCAAGCGTGATTGAGACATTAAGCCCATCAAGATATCAAACAAATGTAGTCACGCAAGCACGATTTAGACCAAGAGGCCCTACTTAGATGTTGATATGAGAAAGAGTTCAAGAGTCATCACTTCCCAAGTAACTGCAATTCCCACGTAACACTTCCTTCAAAGCTTTCGCTCATCGGGTATTTTTTTATAGTGAGTTAGAATGCCAAGGAATTCTAGCCGTACTCACTTTGGGTCGTTCCCTTCTCACGATTATCACTTGCTTGCAAAAGCAAAGTGGTCGGGAAGGCAGACCCTCTAAAGGAGACACACAATCAAAGACAAAAGCATGGTATCGAAGATCTGGATTTTTGATCACCCTAAAAGGATGAGAGCATACTCTCCTACTCCAATGTCACACTCAACAATCAAAGCAAAAACATGTTCATTCCAACCTATTAGAAATCACTAGGTGCCTAAAACATTTAAAGACAAACACCAAGTTTAGTTGTTTCTCCAAGGCAACCTGCAAAACCCAAGTCAGAAGTTTGATTTCTTGTCTTTGACTATCGATTTTGCATAACACATGTTAGTAGTTTGATTTATTGTCTTTGCCATGCGTATGCCAAGATTCTGCACAGATAATTAGTACCAAAATCCAAAGCACAGAAAACAGAATGCAAAAACTAAACAAATTTCAAATAAAACACTGCATTTTTACCCCTGTTCTGGACTTTACACAGGCGCAGAACTCAGGACACAGGCACAGAATGCAGGACACAAGTACAGAATGTCTTCAACACAGGCGCAGAATGCTCAACACAGGCGCATGTTGCTCAACACAGGCGCAGAAGCCTCCAGAAAACCCTGCACGACCCTATTTTTGGGTTTTTTTTACCTGCAAATCAACTTGAAAGCACTCAAAAAAACCATAAAGAGATCAGAAGGTTAGTGTTCACATCGGGTTCACCAATTAATGTACGTTAGGAAATATGAAATCATCACAAGACAAGATAAACGTAATAGCTCAATCATAAAAGCACAATTGCAATGATCTATCCTAAACAAAACTCAATAGAGACATGAAATAAAAACATTCAAAATTAAAGACATATGCAAACCAATAGCAGATTTGAATGCTCCTTCATGCGGCTCCATTGTTCTTCTTTCCTCTTCAAATGGTTTGGTTGTGGATCTCACCTACAAGTGCACACACACAATTGAAAGCAAGTAGACAAGATTTTTGATCAAGAGTACTAGAAGCGTAAATTCGATAGTTTGATTACCAATTAGCTTTGATTGATGAAGATCATCCAATTTATAGAAGAATTGGAGAGATGACAAGATTAGCATGATTCAATTCAAATGGAAATTGCAAATCAATTATGTCAATTATGACAAATTATGACAAATTATGCACTTTCTATGCAAAATTTGTTGATTGATAATTTATGACAAATTATGACAACTTCTATGTCAAAATTGATTGATTGTCAATTATGACAAATTTATGACAAATTGACATGTCATTTCCATGAATTTAGGAGAGAAATAGAAGGAAATTGAAATTAGGAATTAGAAAATTAAGAAATTAGAGAATTAAGAATTTAGGAATTAGGTAAATTAATTAATAATTTGTCATTTATTAATTAATTCACAAAGAAGAAGAATTAGCCAATTAAATGAACATTTAATTGCAATGAGAAGACTTAGGATAAATAAATAATTTATTAATCCTAGAGGAAGAAATGACAAACCAGGTTAAATGATGAAATCACGAAACCCTAGAAGATGAATTAGGCCTTGATGAAAGATAATTGATATCAATCATGATTTGATTTTGGATTGATAAATGACCAATGTGATAAATGATTTGATTGATAAATGCGCCAATTGACGAGGAACAATGACTGATTGATCCAAATTGACATAATTGAGACAAACAACGATCGATGACAAATCGATCGCAAAATGACAAGATTGACAAGAGGACAAGAATCGATGACAAAATAGATTGCAAAACGACAATATTGAAAATGACCACGATCAATGATGAATCGATTGCAAAATGACAAGATCGAACATGACAACGACCAATGACAAATCGATTGTTAAACGACAAGATTGAAAATGATAAGGATTGATGATAAATCAACAAGATTGATAAGAGGACAACGATCGATGACAAATCAATCGCAAGATTGACAGGAGGACAAAACCCTAATTAGGATTGACGATGTCCAAAATGATGACAAATGAGTACGCACATTGATGCGACATGACCCCATTCGAAGTCCCTGTTCCTCATGTTCAAGCATTGATTCCTTGCCAGAATCCATCACAAATTTTCAAAGGGTATTTCCTTCATACCAAAACATTGATCCCTTGCCAAAATCCCCCATGCATATCCAAAGTCCAACCCCATGTCAAGAGGATAAATTAGAGCACGAAGAAATGAGTCCTAAAGAAGATCAAGATCAAGAACTTGAAACCTTATCATCCCATCCAATTGTTGACCAGGATCCGATTTCCCTAGACACTCGCAATGATTCCATTATTCCTGTCCATTCTATCCAAGAACACAACACCCTTTCAAATCCCATTGACATTCCACTTCCTAAGAAAGATCAAGTTATCTGTTCCATCCTTTTTGATGATCCCATTAAAAGTCAAGAGCAAAGCACCTTTAAAAAGGATTCCAATGATCTTCCTCCTTGTCAAGATCAAATTATTCCTTTAAATCCTCCACAAGATCCTTTTGTTCCTCCATCTCCTTGTCTTAATGCTCCATATACACTCCAAGATCGTATTTCTTTTGATGATCCCATTATTTCTCCCATTCCATCTCTTGAAGAGCCTGTCATTGAACCATGTCCACTACACAATCCTAGTCCCCTTCATGATCCTAATCCCCCTCATGATTCTAACGTGTTAGTGCAAGATGTTCATGAACCCTTGACATGCATAATGGGTTCTTCCACTTTGGTGTAATCTGATCCACTTCAAGATCTCATTATTTCTCTCATATCATATCCACCTCATAATGGACTCGCGTCTTCTTCCCAAAGAAAAGAGTATCCTACAAGTCAAGATATTCATAAAGGAAAAGGAGTAGATCTCCATAAGCAAGAATCCCTTCATGTTAAAGAAAATATTAAGGGTCACGGCCTCAGGGAAATTCCTCAAGACGTGGGTACCCCTACTAAATCCAACATCCCTTCAAAATCCAAACATATCCCTTCCCCATCACCCCTTCCATCCATCTTAGGTCCTTATATCCCTGCGTCCTGTATGCAAGGTCAACAAAGGCACACATTCTTGAGTAAATTTCATCAATCCAAAATAAGTCCATTTCATTCATATCCATCCATGCATTCCTTTCCTCCTCCAAGCAATTTGGATGCCAAGTATAAAAGTCATAAGTCTAAAAATCCATATGTATTCAAGGATCAACATGTCCAATATAATCGACATGTCAAAACAAAGAACAATATGATCTATAAAGAAAAAAATATATCCAAAAGGCCATAAAGGCCCACTGAGAAAAATAAAGAAAAGTCAAAATATATATGGGTTCCTAAATCCCTTGTGCAAGCAATGCACTCCAAGGAACCACAAAAGCATGAAAAATCAAAAACCACGTGGATCCCCAAGAAGCTCCTTGAAGCACAAAAAGAACAACCCAGATTGGCATCTAAAATTGCTGTTCCTCCATCCAAACCTTCCAAGTCTATTTCTCCACCACCTTCTTCATCCATTTTGGGCCCTTATGTCCCAAAATCCATAGTCGTTCCTTCGTCAAAATCTCAATATCCAAAATACATTTGTCCTCCATCAGTCCATCACCCCTCAAGGTGTGTGCCAATGTTGATCTTGCCTTCATTTCCATCCACTGAAGCCTAGTTCTTCCAATACCCTATCCATTATCCAATGCATATTTTCCATCCTTCGATCCCTTTGATCCAATCCTTTACATAAATCCTTGCCTTAGTTTCATCTTATTTTCCATGTCCTTATCCTACCAACGTCTTTGAGCATACTTTTAAAGGTCATGGTCCATTTTTTTTCAAGGCTACTGTCCAAAAAAAAAAAAGACACTTGAGTCCTTCTTCCATTTTGCCCCTATCATGTGTCCATCTTCTATTGAAAAAGTCAAAAAAAAAAAAGAAGAAAAAAAAAAAACGTAACGCAAAAAATAATTCGTCCACTGGTGAAAACCTGGCAAACAGGTGCCTTGGGCAAGTACCGTGATGAAAATCTAGCAAACAAGCGTCATGCGTAATCCATGAACTTCTTGCACACCTCACTTGGGGGTAGGTTTCCTCCTTCATATCCTATTGCCCTTCATTATCCTATTGAACCCCTGTCATTACCCTTCATATCCTATTGTCCTTCATGTCCAGTTTCCCTTTCCACCTTTGATCTTGACAAGGCTGACGATCTTCATGAGCATCATGCATCTTTTTTGTAGCTTTCAGTCTATCACAGCTTTTGGTCTTTATCCATTTGCTTATTATAACCTTTCATCCATATTCCCTAGCTTATTGCAACTTTCTGCCACTATCCCGTATCCTATCTCGACCTTTAGTCCATGTCCCTTATCCATTATTGGTCTTGCTTATCCTATCCATATATTATCACTATCCATACACTCTTTTTCATTCCTTGATCTTGATCTGACATAAGGACGCAAAATTTAAACATGGTTTCAAAAACCTCTTGACACCTCATGCCATGTTCTTGCTTTACATTGTCATATCTAGTCTCTTGTCCCATCACACAATAGCCCTTGAAAATTGAATCTGTATTGTCTCCATAATAAAAGGCCTTTGTCTTCCCTCTATCCACCATCATTTCAGAAAGCCTATTTATTCACCTGTCATATTCCTTGCCTTGCTAGACACTAGGGGCAAAATCATAAAAATTGAAAAATGTCCTGAAATAATCCAAAAAAAAATTGAATAATGTCCTAAAAAAATCATAAAAATTGAAAAATGTCCTGAAATAAATCCAAAAACATTGAAAAATGTCCTGAAATAATCAAAAAAATTGAAAAATGTCCTAAAATAATCCAAAAAAATTGAAAAATGTCCTGAAATAAATCCAAAAAAATTGAAAAATGTCTTGAAATAATCAAAAAAATTGAAAAATGTCCTAAAATAATCCAAAACAATTGAAAAATGTCCTGAAACAAATCCAAAAAAATTGAAAAATGTCCTAAAATAATCAAAAAAATTGAAAAATGGCCTGAAATAATCCAAAAAAATTGAAAAATGTCCTGAAATAATCATAAAACATTGAAAAATGTCCTAAAAAAATCATAAAAAAATCAAATAATGTCCTAAAAAAAAACCAAAAAAATCAAATAATGTCCTGAAAAAACGAACAATTTTTTTTTTCAAAACATTAAAATCCAAAAACAAGCATTTTGCAATAAATGATCCCCTTTATGCATAGACAGATCACTGAGCATACCTCCAATGACAATCAATTAAACACTGTGCTTTACTGAAATCACGCATTCACAGATGAACTTTTTCAATCAAACCAGACATTCAAACTGATTAAAATTGTCATATCAATTAATCAACATCAATTTCATTGGTCCTTGGCACATTATCATGAGTCTTATACAGGGTGCGGTATACTCGAAACCATACTGTGTCTTGTCTTAGACGAGGTCCCACATTCCCTGAAACCAGACAACATGATCATTCTTGTTTTCCACTTTTGACAATGACAATCAAACTGTTTGTTTGACTTGGTCGAATTTGTGTGTCCTATCTTTTTATTGGTTTATCTTTGGCTTCGATCATGTTTCTATGTTGCTCGATGATGTCACTGAGTGATTTAGAGTAATCGGGATGGTTCATGGTCCCTTTTGTTTTTTGTTGCGTTTGCTGTTTGTGGAATGTTTGTCACAAACTGGGGCAACTATATCATTGGGTGTCTGTGATAAGTACGTTCGCTTTGTGAACACCGCACATACCTCGACCCTTGATGTATGCACCCTAGGATGCTTCACTCATTCCTTGTGTGCGATGTGTTTGTCTTTTGCAAAAGGGGTTGCATTCCAACTCTGGCCTTCAATGCCATGATGCTCTGCATCCATTTTGCTACATTAAATAAAGGTTCTCACCTACTTCTGTGCATTTGTGAAAGCAAGTTTTTCCTCATCTCTAACTATCCTTTGTCTAATTTCTTCTTACTAACATTTCTTCCGTCAGTCTTGGCAGTCCGTTTGATCCTATCATCTTCTATCATTCTTATCGATCAATTGGCCTCTTTTCTGGATGTTTCCGGCCGATTCCTTGAGGGGGCATGCATGTGTCATTGTCAGTATCTGGGGCATTTTCATTATCGTTCTTTGAAACAACGCTTAGAATCGCATTGTCTCAAAGAGGGGCAAAATGTAGACGTCTAAAAATGGTCAACGCTTGCGGAGTCATACTTTGGCATTTGTTCGTTGCCTTATTTTAGGGTTTTTGCGTCGCATTAACATTTCTCCTATGTCACGCACTTGATTTTTATCATTTGCGAGCATCAAGTCCTTCTTCTACATTCTTTATTTATCTCGCTTTCAAATTTGGTCTTGTCGACAACAATCTTCAGTCATGATTTTGATCGATCTTATCCTATTGCATCAATGTGCGTGCTCATTTGTCATCATTTTGGACACCGTCAATCCTAATTAGGGTTTTGTCCTCTTATCAATCTTGTCATTTTGTGATCGATTTGTCATCGATCGTTGTTATTTTCAATCTTATCGACTTGCGATCGATTTGTCATTGATCGTTGTTATTTTCAATCTTGTCATCTTGCGATCGATTTATCATCGATTGTCGTCTTTCTCAATCATGTCAATTTGGATCAATTTGTCATTGTTCCTCGTTAATTAGTGCATTTATCAATCAAATCATTTATTAATTCAAAATCATGATCGAATCGACATCAAATCAATCTTACATCAGGACCTAATTGTTGTCCTTGCATTTCTAATTTATCTTCTAGGGTTTCATGATTTATTCATTTAACCTTGTTTATCATTTTCTCTCCATTTTTCTCTCCAGGTTAAATAATTTATTTATTTATCCTAAGTCTTCTTGTCACAATTAAATGTTTATTTAATTGGCTAATTAATTCCTCCTATTTTTGTAAATTAATTAATGAATGAGAAATTATTAATTAATTTACCTAATTTGCATCAATTTCCTAATTTCCAAGTCATTATTTCCAACTTAATTTTCTAATTTCTCCTAAATTCCTAAATGTCTATTTCTATTTCAAATTCTTGTCATAATCCTTGCATAGCAATTTGTCATAAATTGTCATGAATCCTTGCATAGCAATTTGTCATATACTTGTCATAATTTTGCTATTCCTAATTTGAATTTCCATTCGAATCACTTTCATGCTAATCTGATCTTTTCTCCAATTTGTCTATAAATTGGATGAATTTCTTCAATCAAAGCCCCTAGTCGAATCAATCACGCTTCTAGTATTCTTGCGCTACCATCTTGTCTACTTGCTTTCACATCATGCTTATGCACTAGTAGGTGAGATCCAAAAACAAAGCTATTTGAAGGAGAAAGAAGGACAATGGAGCCACATGAAGGAGGCATTCACGTTTGTAAGGGTTTGCATTTGAATTGATGCCTTGTTTTCATGTCTTTATTGAGTGTTTTTAGGATTGTTATCATTGCGATTGAGTTTTCATGATTTGAACTAGACTAATATTGATTTGCTTTGATGATTCCTGAATTCCTAGCTACAAATACAAACAAATATCAAACTTGGTTTGTGAGAAATTCTATCAAATGTGTACTAAGAATGGAACATTATAGATTTTTATTATTTAAAAAATCACAAATTCAAATATTAAGTATTTGTTTACAATAAAACACTGTGATAATTTGTTCTAATTTTTCAAACAAGCAACTAGGAGCTATCAAGTGTTGTTCTTGTTATCGCAAGCCATAGTTGATGTTTGGTTGTAGTGTAAGAAGACATGTAAATGATTTAGATACAAAACTCAACTACCTTCAACAAAGATTGAGCATGAGTAGATACTTGTGTAGACGTATAAAAATGACCATATTCCTAAATGAATATTTTATGTTCATTTCTCTATTTAATTAAATCCAATTTAATTAAATTACCTGTATTCCTCTATTTAATTAAGTAAATTACTCAATTAAATTCACTATACCCATTTAATAGAATACATTCATTTTATTCAATTAAAGCCCCTATCCACTTTTTAATTAAATTCAAATTTAATTAAAATAGTTATCCTAAATTAAATAAATCTAATTTATTTAATTGCAACCAAATAGAAATAAAGCAATTATTTTAAATTAATTCTATTTTCCCTCACCCACTTGCAAAATCCTACATCTCCCACTTGCATCCTAACCCTCTTTCTAACCTTTCTAGATTCTTCTATCCTGATTAATTAACCCAAACCCATCCATTATCCCTTTTCCCTAAATTTGAGGAGGTCACTTCTCAAATTTGGAGTAAAGTCTTCAAAAGGCATTAAAGCCTTTATCCATTCAACAAGCTAACTTGTTGAATACCCCCAAATTTGGAAGGACTCTTACAAATTTGTCCCCAAAGTCTTCATAACCATTAATGGTTAACTCAACCCTCTTACATGGTTAAAGAATTTCCATAAACTCAACCTCCATGTAACCCAGGGGTCTCATCAAGCATTTATTGCTTTGACCATGGTTATCCTTAATCCTTTGCACAAGAATTTATCCTTTGGATAAAAGCTTTATCCAATGGGTAATCTTAACTTAACCTTAACCCTTAACCCCTAGGGTAACCATAAGGTCTTCTCAAGCATTTAATGCTTCTTACATCTCATCTCAACCAACTTTATGTTGACAATTGTCACCATTTCATTGGTGCCAATTACAAACATGGATTCACAACTTTCAAACTCAACCCTTGATTAAATCTTTCAATCCTAACCATCCATTGCCCTATTTTTGCTATAAATAGAGCTCTCATTCCTCCATTTTTGATCATCCAAGTCTTTAGCATCACACTTATACTAAAATCCATTCAAGTTTTCATATATCATTTATGCTCATCATTTAGCCTCTCTTTTAAATAGGAATTAATCTAAATATGCAAATTTAGAGTATGTTCCTTATCATTTAGCTTAATCATAGACTAATATAGTATGCTAGGATAGTCTTGTTTACTAACCTTGTCATCTTATAACTAGTTTACTGCATTTATAGGATCATGCATAGCTTAGGATGCATCTCATCTTAAAATCAACAAAAGCATCCCTCGTTCTTGCATTTGTCATCCCTAAACCATTTTGTTCAGTGATCTGAGAGTAAAGACATTGGTTTGAGGGACTGTGTAAGATAGAGAACCATGGAACCAACTTTGGAAAGCTGAGCCATACTTCATGACTCCATAGCTTGCACCAAGAAGTCCTGTGGGTGTGTGAGCAAGGCTCCCTAGAGCTCCGTTTTTCACATTTTGAGTTCTATCGACCTGCTTTTCCCGCATACATTTCTGGTGCCCACCATGGGGCATCACCCCATATATCAAATCGGTTTTTAAATTTAACCACTTTTTCAAGTCCACGGGAAACAAGAATCAGCGTGTGGGAAACATTCCCTAGCGCATCTGGTCAACAGCCTGACGCATCCAGCTTACTGTTCAACGCGTTGGGTCCATCATCTAGCGCGTGAAGTCTTTTCCTTAGCGTATCATAATACTAACCTTTTCCTATAGGTCTCGGTGCAGGAGAAAAACAGAGTAGCGCCTTCGGAACACAGAGTAGTGCATCCCGAAAACAATATAGTGCATCACTGATTTCTTTTAGTGCATCATTGCTATTTTGTAGCGTGCATAGTTTGTCTTGTAGGGCATCATAGATAGACAGAAATTAGAAAATTAAAATCTATAACCGAGGGTAAAAATTAGACTTGTTGAAGTCCACCAGTTATCTAACGTCTTTCACTTGTTATTTTGCAAGGTTCTAACAGTTTTGTTGTAGACAGGAGCTTAGTCTTAAGGTTATAAAGATAGTTAGAGTTTTAACTAACTTAGTTAAGTTAGTTTAAAAATTTGAACTTCTTTTCTTCTTAAAATTGAACTCACTTCTTTTGGGCTATAAAAAGAACCACAAATCAGAAAATTTCTTGCTTTCATAGGAGAAAAACTTCATTTTGGAAGTTCTAAAAAGAACAAGCAAATTTACTTTTAGCCAGGTTAAAACAAACTTCACCTTCCTTTGGTGCCTAAAAGGATCAATCTCAATTCATTGCAAAAGGAAAAAGAACCTCATCTTCATTTTATACAAAACAAAGAGGGAAAACTTTCCCCTATCGACTTTAATTTTGTTGACCAACATCACGATTTACTTTGTTGACCATGTTTATTTTTCAAAGTTTTTGGAAATACACACTTTGCTATGAAAGGTTAAAAAGAACATCATGCTTGTTGGAGCAACATCTCCAAGTAGAAGTTAGCAAATAATTGTCTTGAAGGTTAAAAGGTAGATTGTTTGCCTTGTCTCGAAAGTGGAAGGTATATGCTCTCCCCTTAACTGGGTGATAAAAAATCCAGACCACTCTTAAAGATTTCTGTACTTTAAGCATTATACAACCTTTAGCAGGCCTGCTTTCCTGAGGAGTTGGAATCAACTCTTAAAGACATTTATGGCTAGTGTGAAGGGAACGACCTAAGTGGGGAACGACTTTGATGCTAAGTATTCCAACCCACTATAATCAAAAGTGAAAAGTGATGAAAGTCCTTTTCAACGGTTGCGCGCAGCGATTAACCTTCCCCCAGTATCATTGAGATACGTAAAGCCTTTGTTCTAAAGGTTGGGAAGCCTCCTGAGGGAGTTTATCACTAACGACCGAACAAGAAGCCTGATTACGAACCATAGAAATAGAAACCTTGAGCCGAGTCAGTAACCAGACATTTATAATATCATAGTGCAAGGGTGGGGAAGAATCCGCCCCCAAGATCACTCACCATATATCTCCCAAGATAACTACTCAATTGTGAAGCAATTCACTTTGAGTTAATTTCTGGCAAAAGGCAAAAAAACGGGCACCCTCTAGGGGGTGACATGGCTGTTTGAGCTGATGGAGTATCGAGACTAGTGGGCTATGATGTTATTTATGACCTTTGAATAAAGAGTCTTCTTGAAGTGTATTATTTGTATCCAAACCTGTTAAAACATTAGAGATTTGAACACATCCTCACAAAACATACACTTTTTGTTAGATTAAGCAAAATGGTTGTCTTTTTTGTGCTGTGCTTGCATTTACTACTTCAGAAAATCATCCATCAAAACTGAAAACTCACAACAAAAATCCAAAAATTGCAAAAACCAGCCAAAGGAAAATATCAAGACAGTTTAGCACGTGAGAGAAAATTCTTAGTGCGTGTGGTATATTTGTTAGCGCATCAGAACATCAAGTTAGCGCGTCCAGTTAAAATAGTAGCGTTCTTCCAAAAAATTCAAAATAGTGTTAAACAGTTAGCACATCCGGAAAACAACCTAGCGCGTTGAAGCATCAACTTAGCGTGTAGGAGTCAAACTTTAGCACGTAGGGTTTAACAGTTAGGGCGTAGAAGACCCATATTAGCACATAACTTTTCAAGCTAGACAGAAAACAAATTTCAACAATAAAAAACTTTAGCACGTGGCTGGGGGTAGCTTAGCGCGTGTGGTTTCTTATTTAGCATGTGAAGTAATTTTGGTAGTGCATCTTGTCTCTGTTTTAGCGCGTGACCAAAAACCGGAAAAACAGGGGGCAAAACAGTGAGGAATTTTGAAATTTTGAAAAATATTATTGGAAACCTCTTTCCCTAAGCATCATTTTTTGTCAAAACAGAGTAGCGAAAATAGAGCTTTAAGAACTATTTCTTGAGCAAAATTTGTATCAGACAAAAGTTGTAAAAATCCAAAATTGATCGCACGATAAAACATATCTATCCTATCAAAATCAGGAAACATCATCACAAGTGGCAAAAGGGTCCTTTATCATCTCACGGATTTCATCTCAAAAACACTTGTTTAAAACCTCAGGTTGTCAAATCAAGTTTTCATATCGAGAGACTTTATCCATATCATTTGACATGCTTTGTTGTGGAGGGGCATCTAAACCTTCACTTTGATAAAGTAAAACTTGAATTTTCAAAGCAAGATCAATTGAATCCAAAACAATTCAAAGGAAACCATTGATAACTTATGCATGACTAATCCCCATATTCTGAGGAGAAAGAATATTTATCGTAACACCACGTTGAAGAAACAACAACCTAGTTTTTCCAAATTTATCAAAAGAAATAAATTTTTATACATCAATCGTCAACTCTTCAAATCTTATCGAATATTCCTTCATCACGTTAAACTTTATATCCAAAACAAATCCAACAAATTTGACAAAGAGCCTTTAAAGACTAGGGCATATTGTCAAAAAACCGCATTTAATCAAATTATAAACCGTGGAGGAAAGATCAATTCGACATTCTTGCCCAACGAGTGCATCACTTACAACACACCCCGACTTGAACCACCAACTCCCAAGCAACATATCGAAGAGAATTTTGTCCCCTTCATCACAAAAAGTTTCTACTAAAATGCCTGTTACTCACTCTCAACAAAACAAACAAGGTGAGGCACAAGCAGAATCCAGTATGAATCGAAGGTTATCAAATCCTTTTGAAGGTCCACACCTAGAGGATACTGAAATTTCTGAAGAACTTCTTCAGGAATGCCAAGAAAGTGCTTCATTCCAAAAGCTTGTAGAAAGGCTCATGGAAAATGATAAGGAAAAATACTTGCTCATGCTCACAAGCAAAGGAGTCAAACTCCCTGAATACTTTGACACGGATCTGTTTAGAACAAGACCTCAACATTACGAATATCAAGAATGACAATGGGAAGGGGAAGCACGTGACTCTGAACAAGATATCCCCGAGCAAAACATACCAGAACAACATACACCAAGACAAAACATCCCCAAGCAAAACATACCGTTCCATACACCATTTCAACCCAGGATCAATGCAAGGGAAGAACTCTTCCCTCGGCAAAACAATACACCTTTGGTTGCCCTTACTCAACAAATGCAAATGTTACAAAGACAAATGCAAGACATGCAACAAGGGACGATAGTACGATACTCATTAAATGAAATCTGTCCTTATCCCTTTGATAGAAGATTGCACATGATCCCTTTTCCTCCAAACTCAGACATGCCTAAATTTGACAAGTACGATGGGAAAAGCGATCCCCGTGATCATGTCAGAGAATTCTGTACCATGAGTCTTGAATTTTCTCATGATGACACCTATCTGATGAGGTTATTCCCCATAAGCTTGGGAGGACAAACAATGGAATGGTTATTCAAAATTACACCTCCTGACAGATCATTTGATGAATTGGTTAACAAGTTCATAACACAATATTCCTATAACATTCAACATGCTATAACCATGCTAGATGTCTGCAACACCAAACCAAAAAATAATGAAACATTCATGATATTCCTTCAACGTTGGCGACGTATGGTTTCACAATATCCTCGAGACATTCCTAAAAAGGAGAAAATGGAAATTTTCATCGACAACTTGAATGGTGAGATGAGTTACAGGCTCAAACTCCAATGCATACCGTTTGTCGCTAAATTGATTGAAAACGACATTCAAGTAGAAGAGGCATGTGTCAAAAACGGAACACTCAAATTCTTCAAAGAAGGAACAAATTCATCAAACTACAATAACTAAAACAACAACAACTTAGACAAGTCTAGATTCTAGACTCGAAACAAAAACGAAGGCAGTAATGAATCGCATGATCCAAAATCTAAGCAACCAGTGCTCGCATTATCCAGAAATCCTCAAGCTACAAAGAATCCTAAAGGTGCTAATCCAAATGCTAACACATACACACCAAATACCAATCAAGGTCAACCCAACGCAAACAACATCAATGATACTCAAAAAAAAACCACGAATCAAGGACCTAATAACAATTCACGCAACAACACTAACAATTTCCAAAAATGTGTCTTCACACCAGTGGGATAATCACTAGAGTCAGCATTCAGAGAGCTCCTAGCAAACAAGATTCTCTCTTTGCCTGCAATCAGCAACTACGAACCCCAAATCAAACCATCTTGGTGGAATGATTCACACTATTGTGATTTTCATCGTAACAAAGGTCATCAAATGAACGATTGCATGAGATTGAAAAACATTGTTCAAGACATAATTGATCGAGGTGATTTAATGGTAGATGGTCTCAAAACAAATGGTGACCACAAAGCCTTTAAAAATCCTCTTCCAAACTACAACAAAGATGGAGCTTCAACCTCAAACGATACACGTGGATCTTGTATCAACCACATCTACAATAACACCATCAATCACATATCAGCTGAAGACCATCATGTAAATGTCATCACAATCCGAAACCAGCATGATCATGAATCTATCAATGTAACAACCAGAGCTCGGAAATATGTCTTGAAGGGACATATAGCGCCAGCAACCACTACACCAAAAATCCAATATGATTTAGTCAGCCAACTACGCAAAACTCTGACTCAAATATCTATACTAGAATTACTGAAATTGTTGCCAAAACACAAAGACATATTGGAACAAGTGCTATTGGAAACCAATGTACCTCAAGATCTGGATGCAGACAAATTTTAAGCCATGGTCGCTCATATGACAGGGCCTCATAATCTCACCTTCTCAGAGCATGATAATACTTCCTTAAGTCATCCACATAACACACCTCTCCATATTGAAGTCATCATTTATAAACACCGAGTAAAAAGAGTATTGATAGATGGAGGAGCTGGACTTAATATATGTACCTTAAAACTTATCTGTGCATTAGGCTTCTCAGAAGAGTCTATTGATCCACATAAAAAGATTACCATAAAGGTGTATGATGATGAGGAAAGGTCATCTAAAGGAACTGTGATGTTACCCATTCAAGTTGGACCAGTGCAAAAGGATACTATGTGTCAGGTCTTAGACATAGACCTCACATACAATATTTTATTAGGTCGACCCTGGATACATGAAATGCAAGCAGTGCCTTCTACGTATCACCAGTGTGTCAAATTTCCCTATAACGGACAAGAGGTCTCTATATCTGCTGATCACAATCCATTTCAATATTGTAATGCAATGGGGGTAGCCCAAGACAGTTTGGTTCCCCATAATAGGGAAAAAAAGAGATCCTCAACATTAGATCTACAGAAGGCAAAGTCTGAATCATTACCTGGAGATTTCAAGTAGAAAATGCAAATTAGAGAACAAGGTATGGGAGAATACTTGTTGGAACCCATGTGTTTGGCCAAATTACCAACATCACCCAGATCTCATGGATTACCCACTGCATCAACACATCAGGTAACTCAGCTCATCACCAAATTTGATGGTACCTTCATCCAACTAGGTACTCTAGCACATGAATCAGAAGATAAGGACATTCTTAGCTAGTTATACAAAGATGAGGAAGAAGATAACAGAGCAGCTGCTCTGGATATAGTTCTACCAACACACCTATATGGAAAGGGCTACTTAATCATGCAACAAATGGGATATGATGGTAAAGGATCTATTGGAAAACGCAAAGAAGGAGTCACTGAACCCATAGATCTTCCTTCATAGCCCAGTAGAGACAAAACAAGATTGGGTTGTAAACTCACTTTCCTATTAAGAAAGACACCACGCATAACTCCAAAACCTCAATGGAAAGCTAAGAAGAAGTACAAAGAAGAATCCTGGTAGGAAGCACTATTTGAGTCAGCAAAAACAATCTGCAAGGCACGTGAATGTCAAGAACAGAAGCAACATTAGGAAAAGCTCCTCATTCATACAAAGGCCATATCTACATCAGTAGCTCATATTCAAACACCAATATCTCAAAAACTAACAGAATCATCTCCTAAAGGAGGCACAATCTATGAACAAATACAAAAAGTAGAAGCAGGATCCGACACCGAATCAACAAAAACTATCAAATTGGTATCCATCATCAAAGATCTATTTTCACCCTACAACATACCTGTTTACAACACGGATAAAATCTGGGATGATAACTCAGAAACTGATTCCAATGAATATGAATCAGATAGCTGCTCAAATGCTACTAGAGATATCACTGACAATACTGGCTCCATATCCCTTTCTCAAGAAGAGCATAATGCAGATGATAGACCTCTTGAATTTGGACCGCAGAATATCTATGATGCCAAGGAAAGCGAATAGAAACATTATGAACAAGTCTATATAGAAGATGATACCATCGAAGACCTCGACGAAATCCTTGACTTCTTTACAACCAAATCCAATCACGATGAAA
Source organism: Cryptomeria japonica (assembly GCF_030272615.1). Lineage (NCBI taxonomy): Eukaryota > Viridiplantae > Streptophyta > Pinopsida > Cupressales > Cupressaceae > Cryptomeria > Cryptomeria japonica. Next base: position 774,467,224 of record NC_081408.1, read on the forward strand.
CCTCTGTCTTGACACTGACAATAGCAAAACTTGATCCACCAAACAATTCCTTACCACTTGTCTTTCCCAACCTCATTGACTAGGACGAACCCAAAATACATGATATACCAATTTTCCCAGATGATGAATCTATTATCCACTACCTATGTACCATTAATTCGGAAACAGGCTCTACCAGTGAATGAAGTAATGATGTCTGCAAACCAGGGAGTGCCAAGTCTCTCAGTTGCAAAAATGAACCAAATAAAAGATCTGATGCTGAAAACCAGTCAATGGCAGCTCTAGATCACAAAAAAGTAAAAATAAAGGATGCATCTGAGGGTGAAAACCTTTTTAAGGAACCTAAGGATGGGAGACTTGACACTCTTCCTGAACATTTTCATGAGCGATCACCCATATTGATTGAACCCACTCAATCAATCAACATTGGTACTACAGAAGCAATAAAAAAAATACACCTAATAGAATCTCTAATAGAGGAGGAAAGATCGACATTTCTCATCTTTTTTAAAGAAAAGAAAATTAACTTTGCTTGGTCATATGCAGATATGCCCAGGATTGATCCACACCTAATCATGCATCACTTGTCCATCTATCCAGGAGTTAAGCCAGTCAAGAAAAAACTATGAAAGATGAATCCACAGGTGGCACTCATGGTCAAGGCTGAACTGAAGAAACTATTAGATGTCGGATTCATCCGACCCATCGACTATGCAGAATGGATCTCCAACATAGTACCAGTATCAAAACCAGACGGCAGTATCAGGATCTGTACTCATTTCAGAGATGTCAACAAAGCTTGTCCAAAGGACGACTTTCCTCTACCTAGTATCGACATAATTGTCGACGTCACAACAGGCCATGCAATGCTCTCACTAATGGACGGTTTTTCAAGCTATAATAAAATAAAAATAGCCCCAGAGGATCAAGATAAAACAACATTCACCTGTCCTTGGGGAACGTACTGTTGGAATGTTATGCCTTTCGACTTAAAGAATGCAGGAGCTACTTATCAACGGGCAATGACAAAAATCTTCCATGACATGATGCATACCTTCATGGAAGACTATGTGGATGATTTACTAGCTAAATCCTTCACCAGAGCAGAACACCTCAACATCCTAACAAAGATCTTTGATCGATTGGAGAAATTCCAAGTCAGGCTCAACCCTAAGAAGTGTGTCTTTGGGGTTACATCAGGCAAATTACTAGGCTACATAGTCTCAGTTAAAGGTATTGAAGTGGATCCAGCAAAGGTACAAGCCATTATGGAGATGCCACCACCAAAGAATATCAGTCAGCTCAAATCTCTACAAGGATGACTCCAATCAATCAGGCGATTCATTGCTCAACTAGCTGATAAAAGTCTACCATTCAATCATTTGCTCCATAAGAATGTACCTTTCAGATGGGAGGCCAAGTGTACAGAATCTTTTTATAGAATCAAATAGTATCTGATGAGCCCATTAGTTCTAGTACCATCAGTAGCAGGAAAGCCCCTTATTCTATATATTTCAACGATAGATATATCACTGGGGGCACTATTGGCACAAGAAGATCAACAAGGAAAGGAGCGAGCCATATACTACATCAGCAGGACATTGAATGGCTATGAACTCAACTATACATTCATTGAGAAGGCTTGTCTAATGGTAGTCTTCGCATCTCAAAAGTTTCGACATTATATGCTAGCACACACAATTAAGCTAGTGGCCAAAATTGATCCTCTCAAATATCTACTCAACAAAGCAGCTCTTATCGACCGGTTGGCTAAATGGGTCATGATTCTTAGTGAATTTGACATCCAATACACAGAAAGAAGAGCCATCAAAGGACAAGCAATTGCAGATCAACTAGCTGAAGCACCGCTACCAGGAAAACAAACTATGGAGATTGAATTTCCAGACAGACACGTTCTTACTATTTCTACCACACAATGGACCCTATACTTTGATGGATCCTACACACAACATGGTTCAGGTGTTGGCATTCTATTCATCACTCCTGAAGGGCATACTATACCAAGATCATATCGGCTTATGTTTCCATGCACGAATAATGTGGCTGAATATGAGGCATTGGTTATAGGCATCAAAATGGTCGTAGAATGGAAAATCACAGAGTTAATGGTCTATGGAGATTCACAACTAGTCGTCAATCAAATCAACAATGACTATCAGACAAAGGATGACAAGCTACTACCCTACAAGCGAATGGTGGATGACTTCAAATAGTATTATGTACACATCACCTTTGAACAAATACCAAGGTGGAACAACAAAGCAGCCAATACCATAGCTACTATTGCTTCATTACTACAAATTCCAGAGCAACAAAGTTGTTATGAGTTCCTGGTAGAGCAACTGTTCTCCCCATCCTATGACCACTCTGAATCTCGTGTTGTCTATGCCTTAACTAGTTTAGATTCCCCTTTATATGGACCCATATATGATTATCTAAAGAACAACATCCTACCCCTTGACCAATCCCATAACCAAAAACGTAATTTTATCTGCCAAACTGCCCGGTATACTCTTACTGCTAATACTTTGTACCGTCGAGGTCTAGATGGTACTCTTCTTCGTTGCCTTGATCGGAATGAATCTGATTCCGCTTTACATGAGCTTCATGAAGGTATTTGTGGCACACATTCAAGTGGGACTACTCTTGCTAAAAAGCTTCTAAGAATGGGATACTACTGGCCTACAATGGAAAAAGATTCTTACCACTTCGCCAAGAAGTGTCCTAAGTGTCAGATCCATGGCAATCTGATACATGCACTAGCACAGGAATTGCAACCATTTACAACATCCTGGCCCTTTTGTCAGTGGGGACTAGACTTGGTCGGCAAAATTCATCCTTCATCTTCAAATGGACACAAGTTCATTATAACTGCCACAGAATACTTTACCAAGTGGATAGAAGCAGTCCCCATGACCACAGTAACAGGAAAATAAATTGTGTCTTTTATCCTGAACTATCTAATCTGCAGATATGGTATTCCAAGTTCCATCATCACCGATAATGGACGACCATTCAAAAATCAAGATGTCCGAGAACTATGTGAACAATTCAAAATACAACATCGGTTTTCTACGCCATACTACCCCCAGGGGAATGGTCAAGCATAAGCATCCAACAAAACAATACTGAAAATCCTCAAGAAAATAGTAAATGATGCAGGCAAAGATTGGCATGTACAACTCAATCTAGCACTTTGGGCATATAGAACTAGTATCCGTACACCTACAGGAGTCACACCTTTCTCATTGGTCTATGGATCTGAAGCTATTTTACCACTAGAGGTAGAAATTCCGTCTCTCAGAGTCTCTCTCAAAGGCTTAATTTCGGATGAAGAGTATCGAGTCAACCGACTGCAAGTGGAACTATTAGATGAAAGACATCAACATGCTTACACTCATCTCAAAGCATATCAGCAACGCATGTGCATAAGCTACAATCACAAGGTCATCCCTCGCAACTTCAAAGTTGGTGACCTAGTCCTCAAAGAAAAACCAAGAAATCAGCAAGATCAAGAAAAGAAAGAGAAATTTGAACCTAACTAGTTGGGTCCCTATGTCATCATATCAGTCTATGGATCAGGTGCTTATTAGCTTATAAATTCAAAAGGAGATATGCTTGATGAACCAACTAAAAGCATTCATATGAAGAAACACTACACTTGAGTAGCCTAATGCACAGAAAAAGCAAAAAACCCCCCCCAAAAAAAATCAAAAAATCAAGAAAAAAGCAAATAAAAGGTACAATAAAAGCAATTGGTGAAAACCTGGTAATAGGCGCTATTGTGAGAGGACAACTCCTTCATATATATCTATACCCCTACAGTAAAGTACTATCGGCCATCGCCCGACACTTAGCAAATATCCAGTCAGGACATACTTAGCATAGTCACTATCCTGGTTTATCCATATATCCTCTCACCACATTTTACCATGGCTTGGTAATCACTGTACATATTCACATCAAGAGGCACACTCAGCTAGGGGAAATAAATCATCAAAACTTGCAACACGTTCAATACATCAAAACTATTTGCAAAACTCAGAAACATCACATCTAAACAACCAAAAACTTCACTCCATCACAGAGCAAAACATTGGATCGCTAAAACAAGAAACACAAAAAAAATACTAAGATGGATGATTTTCTGAAGTACTAAATGTTGCATTATAGCATAAAGTCTTGACTATTTTTGCATTTGAACTTTTTAAATTATTGGATTCTCTGCATTTTCTCAACAATGCTTCAAAGCTAGAGATCATGGGAAACCTCCAATATTTTCTTAGTCTTCTGTCTAGGAGGCGATCACTTGTACTATGTAAATACTTGTCTTGAGACGTGATACATCGAATATCACTAAAGACATGATTCCACTTTACACATACAAATGGTTTAATCTTGTCTATTTATATGCAATCCACACTCTGGTCATCCTGGTTCAATTATACCTTGACGCTTGTGCTATCTTGCAAAATCAAACATCATGTAAATTTTTCTCAGGTCATTATGGTTCAATTATACCATTATGCTTGTATAAATTTTCAACATATCCCAAACAAATCAATGCTCAATGATGATACTTGTAGACACTCAAAATTGTCATGTCTAATTAAATAAATATTTTATTTATTTAATTATCTAAGCCTAATTCTTCTATTAATTAAATAAATTTTTATTTATTTAATTAATTCATTTATCCTCTTCTAGCCTTATTTCTCATTTAAATAAATACATTTATTTATTTAAATTATCCTTTTCCTAAATTAAATAAATATTTTTATTTATTTAATTATCTTATTCTTCTATTAATTAAATAAATCTTTATTTATTTAATTAATTCATTATCTTTTTCTACACATGACACATGTCATTCATCTCTTAATTCCTACACTACCTACCCATTTCATTATTTTGGTATTTCTTCTACCTACCCTCTAATCCTAGCCGACCTCTCTTTTTACACCTCTCAATCTTATCCCTCCATTTCTTATTGTGTCTTCTATTTAAGAAGATGCTTTCTTCATTGTCAAACCCTAATGACTAATGACTAATGACTGATTTTGGAGTACTTGGCTACACTACGATCCTACTTGCAATCGCATTCCGTTCTTTGTTGAGCTCTTGTGCATATAAAAATCTGACAGCAAATATATCAAGCAAGATCAATGGAGATAGGAAGAATGGAGATCAAAACCCTATTGGACATGTGATGGTATAATCTTTGTGATTTCATGTGATTTGCATTGTCTTAGGTAATCTTCATATGTTATGGTGGATCTTTGTTGATTGTTAGGCTAGGGTTTTGTGGTTGAATTCATTTAGCCTTTCAATATTGTTATTATTGTTATCCATTTTCACCATATACAATACTTATATCAAAAGCAAATAACATATGGTTATATCGAGATGACAAATACAGAATGAGGATGCTCCAAAAACAAATAGTTGCATATCATTTTACAAATAGTTGCATATAATTTTAAATCTTTCATTTAGTTGCACAACATATCAAATCATACATCTCATTTTCAAGATACATCTCACATTATTATCATAATCATACATCTCATTTTCAAGATACATCTCACATCATTATCATTATCATAATCATACATCTCATTTTCAAGATACATCTCACAACATATCAAATCATACATCATACATTTACATCATGCATCATATCATCTATCTAAAGCATTGCATCATCATAAAGTAAAGAAAGAACATATAAGAACATGCATCCATAACACATCACATGATCAAAGAAAATGGTGTCATCTATATATATATATATAATGATCAAAATGTACAAATTCTATCATGTCTGTGTCCAGTACAAACAAAACAATGATCCAAAATACAATAGAGACATCGTCTTTGAAGTATGACTATCTCCTGAGGGGGATGGTCTCGCAGTTGATGTCCCAGCTCCTAGATCTCCAAGAGGATCCTGTCTTGAGGGCCCTGTCATGCCTCTGCTCTCTGACTATGACCTAGTCTCTTGAGATCGACTCGATCTCGCTTGCGTAAAGCTCTGCACTCTGTGCTCCCTGGGCATGACATCCTCATAATGGCGTTGATAATACTCCACCTCCCTCACTCTCGAGGACAGCTCTCTCATGATGTCCCTCATTGGACCACCTGTTGTCTCTCTTTGAATGCTCCCTACCAGCTCCTCTACTTGACCACATCGCTCTATCTCCGTATCACACTCTAGGGTTAGCTGGGTAATCTGACACTGCTGCGTCAATAGTTGTGCCTGCAACTGCTGAACTATCAACTGCAGCGTCCTGATCTGAGCGTCCTCCACATGTGTCGGGACCCAGACCCATAGGGGAACCTGTGAAGGGGTACCCCCTATCCCTCTGCCTATCTTAGGTGCTGGTGGAGGTAACTCATTAGTCCTTCTCCTCTGTGCTGGCCGTCTCCACTCATCCATCCCTCCCACCGCTACCATCATTTCTCCCACTCTCCCCTCCTCCCCTGCTCCGATCGCCAACCCTCCTCTCCCTCTATCCATCACAGCTCGTCGAACTGCTCTCTCCACCTGACCTCCCCCATCTCCTCTCCTCCCCTGATATCCTCTCCCCCGTCGTCCTCCTCTGCATCCATCATCTCCATCATCACCATCTCCCCCAACCTCCTCCTCATCATCATCAAAGGCAGGCCACATCTCCTCAGGATCTGATATCCTGGCCACTGCACAAGCTGCAAACAAACCAACAAACTCATGTGTCATCCTCGCATCTAGTATCTCAGGAGCATTGTCCCATATCTAACCCGCTAAGCTAGAGAACTCCTCTACAACCACTCCACTATCAATAGTAGGGCCCCAATCCGGTATGTCCTGTCTCTGGCATGCATACAAGTAGGTCCCCTATGGTATACCCTACTGCTGACCATACTGCCGCAAAACCTTGCCAACCTGGAATCTCTCAATCACAAAGGGCATCCGCCCTATCAAGAACCGACTCATGAAAATGTAAGGCATCTCTAGCCCATCCTCGGCCTAGACCTCACAATTTGTATACGGTCGCCAGACGACCGTATCTATGTCATCCAACACCCTCCTCTAGTGCTCCAGTTTGCCTAGCTTACGTTGGACAACTAGACCCCTGTAACCATATGCATATGCCCACCCAACAGGCCCGTCTCTATCCACCAGTGGCCTCGCTGCTAGAATGTGCTCCTAGCACCATACCTATAAGAGTGTCATGCTAGCTGACAAACTGTCATAACCTAGATACACAACCTCATGTAGGTCCCTATACAAGTGAGCTAACATGGCTGATCCCCAAGCAAACTTGTGGCCCTGGGTCACCATCTCCTCGAGCAGCAATCCCCAACCCATAGAGAATCCCTTTGACCTACGGTCGGGACAAAGGAATCCACCGATGAAACCTACTAGTACTGACGGGAGAGGCGCATAGTCCAGATCCAGGAACTCCTACCATGGGATCTCATACCCACACATTGTCTCATCATGAAAAATGCGCTATAGTGCCTCAGTCCCACCCTCCTCGGTCTACTCATACGACAATAAAGCACCTACTATGGGAATCCACAAAATCCTGTAACAGTCCTCTGGAGTGACCGTCATCTCACCAGTGGCAAAGTGAAAGGTGTTCGTGTCACTATGCCATCTCTCGGCGAGCACTGTAAGTAAACCCCGGTTCATAGTGAACCGAGGCATATCCAACAAAGATGTTAAGCCACATCTCTCAATGACATCTAGGTCAGCCTGTGCCAACCGTGGTATCAATGCCCAAGGTCTAGGGAACCGCTCCCGCGACTGAACCACTCCCAAACACTCCTATCAAAAAATGAAACAAGTCCAATATCAGTTTCCACATCAAAACAAAGATATCAAAATCAAAATCACATCAAAAACATGAAACAATTTGCAAATCTAATCAAGTTCCACATCATATCCTTCCATATCAACTTGTAACACAACTTAAGTTTTCAAAAACCATATCAAAACTTGTAAAACAACTCAAGTCTCCACATCACATAAACTTGTAAAACAAATCAAGTTTCCCACCCATATCAGCTTGTAAAACAACTCAAGTTTCCAACCCATATCAGCTTGTAAAACAACTCAAGTTTTCAACCCATATCGGCTTGTAACACAAATCAGGCTCCACACATATGAACTTGAAATGGTGCAAATCAAATCATGGTTTGATCAAAAGAACACATTAATATCTACATCAATAACTTGAACAATCACAAATTAAACCAAGTTATATCAATACTCATATTGGACAAATTATCAAAAAAACGCAGCAAATGACAAAAACCCACCTTCCCAGGCAAAACTGACATTTTCCTATGTAATTTTCTACATTCAAAAATCATCCAAATCTTGCAAAACCCCATCCATGAGCTAATTAACTTTGGCTACGCGCTAAACTATATCCATGCGCTACCCTGTTTTCTCCACGCGCTATCCTATCTACCCTATGCACTAGACTAACTCTACGCGCTATCTTTTTTTCTCCATGCACCAACTAATCTACCCTAAGCGCTAAAACTGAC